>NC_089586.1:94125773-94381424 GCF_019320115.1 Miscanthus floridulus
CGGTTGGAAGTTCTCAAGAGCCGATGTGCTAATCCGGGCTTCATGATTATTAACATCATCACCCTTTGATATCTTCTCCACATCAGAATGGTCCAGGTTATCAATCACAATCGGTCCTATTTCTTTGATTGGAGCACCTACAGGGCTGATTTTGATGACTATTTGCTCATCGGCCTTTCTTGTGGGATTAATTAGAACTTCCTTGTCCCTCAACACATATACTTGCTTTGCTGATGCCTTACCCTTTTGTTGGACTTAATTAGTAAGTTTAACCAAAACTAGCTTAATCGGTCCTGCCTTGCTGGAGCTCGATTGGCTGTAGCTCAATCGGCTCTGAGGGACACACCGTTGCTCATTGCGAGCTACACCAGCACACATCCTCCATCAGTGAGGATTTTGACGAATTAATGGGTAAGGAATCAACACTCCATCTTTACATGTGTGCTGCAATTTTTGTTTGCAGCTAGCTTGACCAATTTGAGAAATCGGTCTTACTGATTTTTTCTGTCCACCAACATTAAAATCAGTTTGGCCGACTTTTGAAGTCGGCCTAATCAATCCTCTTTGAACAATAGTGTTAGTGGCTGATTTCTGCTTGTCCATGGGAGTTTGGGCCTGCCCCCGGAGCCTAGAAGATTTGATAGTGATCTTAAGGCTCTCCCGATTATCATTGGACTTTTCTAGCACCACCTCGTGATCTAAAACTTTCTTTCCCTTCTTAGGTTCTCTGGGCTCGCCGATTATCACATTTTTCCCAATGGTGGAATCGGCTTGCCCCGGCCGTATCAAGATGGCTGAATTATTTATCTCTAGAACTTCAGCCATGGAAAGTGTCTTATTGCAAGGTAAATGATGTGCATCTTCGTTATGCATATCTTGCATGTCCAATCTTGCCTCTTTTGATTTCCAAAACCGATTAATAAATTTATGTGAATGGGTTTGGGAGGCATCACATGAAGCCTTAGGCATTGGAACCATGTTTGATGACTTTGGAGAGTCAGACAACACCGTAATATGAGGCAATGAAGCATGCAGTGCTGTTGTCCCGTCATCGGTTCGAGAGGTACAAACCGAATATGTAGCAGCAGGAAGAATAGTGCTAACCCCTTCTGAATTGGTCTTATCGGTTTCAGGCGCCGAAGAGACCAATTCGGGTTTCTTCCTAAAAATAATCTTGCCATATTGATCAATATAACAATAAGACAACCTCTTGCCAGTAGGTATACTGTAAGCCCCTCCTAAATTGGTCCTATTGGTTTTAGGTACTGAAGAGACCAAGTTGGATTGACTCTTTAAAATCAACTCGTCATGCTGATCAAAATAACACAGCCTCTCAGCAGGAAGTTTAGTGCTAACCCTTCCTGAATTGGCCCTATTGGTTTCAGGTGCCGAAGAGGCCAATTCAGATTGATTATCAGAAACAAACCTAACATGTTGATCAAGATCATATTGAAACGGCCTCTCATATTGAGGTTGACTAAAAGCCGGGGCCGATTCACTAATATGTATAGCATGAGGTGAAGTAGCATTAGGAGTACCAAACATCCTTTCCTTTAATCTATCAAAACTAGACATAAGCTTAACCACGGTATGAAAAAAGAGGAGAATCTTCGTTAAACCCATGTGCCTTTACCTCAGCTATTGTTGTAGGCTTGATGATGCTCTCCTGACCCATTGGACCGGTGAACTCGCCGTTGAGACCGTTGTTCCACATCTTAAAAAGGGGATCAAGACCAGATGTTATCGGCCTTTTAGGCCAGATGCAACGGTAATGATAAACACAAGAAGGATGGATTAGAACCAACAAACTGTATAGGTCAGAAAGATCGGCTATAAGAGATAGCTGAACCAATCGTTCCCTAGCGGAGTCGCCAAAAAGTGTGTTGACGCTTAATTAGGTCACACACTCGATAAGGAGCTAGATCGCTCGATGTAGGGCCTAGCCGATTTTCAAATCGGCCGGCGCCTAGGGGATGTCCACACCTGGACATTGTGCCTCTAGCGATGAGCGCGATACGAAAGACACATCGCCGGAGGAGCCTCGCCGAGAGCGCGATACGCAAGACACGCCGGTGAGGTCTCTTGAGACCCGAAACCCTACACGCCCGGGTGGGACCCAGTTGGGGCGTGCAGCGGCTATGGGCTGCTCTAGCCGGTCTGGCCGCTCTAGAGCGTCGCTATCATCGATCCACCGTCCATGCAGCGCCGATGAAGAACGAGGAGAAGTAGAGGGGAAGAGAGGGTAAAAGAGAGGTAGTAGATTAGTTTTTTGGTATGATTGTGTGTGTTGGGCACCTCAATCGGCCGTGGACCTTATATCTATAAGGTGGGGTGGCCTTATCCCTCAAGGAGTCGAAATCCCTTCCAAATCACGTCAAAACGTGCTTAGATCCGTTCTGGACCTGATAAAGTCGGCAAAGCCGACTCCTGAATCAGCTAGGCCGACTTACATGGGCCCGAGGCACTGTTTTTGGGCTGAAAACAGGGGAGTCGGCTTAGGCGACTAGGTGATTCGGCTAAGCCGACTGGCGCTGGAAAATTCCGGGTGAAGGTCTTCCAAAATTCGTAATTAATTCATCCGGACTCCAAATCAGGCGAACCATATATGTTTTTCAATGAGCTCGACGAGGGGAACACAATAGTAAAGTCCGTTCTGGCATTTGAAGATGTTGGTAAGTCGACTTAGCCGACCTATGGAGTCGGCTAAGCCGACTCTGGCTGGTTCAGGCCCGAAAAAAAAATTGTTTCCTTCGTCCGGGCTCCAAATGTGATGATCCAAGTATCCTTTCTGGTCATCTTGACGATAGAAACATGATGGAGGAGTTCATTATGCACTTCGGACCCTTTTGGGTGTCAACAGATACATAGAGTAAATGAGAAAGAAAAAGAACAGGAAGTAGTGGTCCTGATTTAGAGGTTAACTAGAGTTGAGACCAAAATACAAGACATAAAAAAGTAGGAAGAGCTACCAAATCAGAAGGAGGGCTCTAATTTGGAGCTACTGCTAGAGTTGCCCTTACTCTGAAAGAGATGCAACACAGCATAGCAAGTGTCCATGCGCGACAACCTGAGATGGAAACCACGTCGCGATTGCGACCGAGTTTGGTATGCCACTTCTTGATACCATGTGTTGAGATTTTATAAAGACCAGTTGCTGATTATACTTGTACGATAAAGTCAAACTCCACGCGTATACACATCTGATCAGAGTTCTTGTCAGGCCATCTATCCCAACATTATCTGGCAACAATCCTAGCTACTTGCTATTGCTGGAGATCATGAGCAGCCGGTCAGCCAAACACTGCTGTTTTGACAAATCTTCGGTCCAAATGAAAGGCCAAGGAGCTACCTGGGCCGGTACTGCGCTGTGCTGCGGGCACAGTCAGTACTCGAGTGTGTACCGCAGTCACTGACGACGATGCCGATTTCGCTCGCCATGGCCCTGACGTTCGCATTCACATCGAACCGACCCTCGGCGTCCCAGGCGCGAATGAAGACAGGGCACGCTGCCCGCATTATTGGTGTACCGGTCACAGACGTACTCACAGTACATGACACCACGACAAACGTGAAACGTCGCAGCGCGTTCTTTCGTAGTACTAGTACGTGACAACGTCAGTGACGGCAGTGGGCGACAGGATACGGATCGCCACACCACGAGTGGCCATGGCGCAAGACGAGCGGAGGGTCGGATCGGGGAGCTCAGCTGTGAACTGATCTGCGTGAACAGGCACTCAGGCAGGCAGCCGAGCGAAAGCGACGGGCAAAACAGCCCGGCAGCGCCTCCCACGCCGAGCGCACCAACGGACGCCTTCGCGACGCTTTTTCGCGGTGACCGGCCGTCCTAGCCGAGCGACCAGAAATCCGCTGGGTTTACAGTTTTCACCTTGCGTCCGATGGTGCCGGGCACGCACGGGCTGCTCGGGCTGCCAGAACAATGTAAGCATGCGTGGTTCATGCCGCTACAGACTAGAGTGACAGACAGGAGCCGTGAAGGCTACAGTTGCTTTCCGGCGGTTCGCGGGGGGCCCTGCCATGCCTAAGAAAGCTGCAGGGGGTGTTTTCTGATAGCGCTGCGCAGCTGCAATTTGCTTGTGTTTGGTAGAACGTGTGGACGACGGATTTCGCGCCTCCAAGTGCTCTCCAGCGCCCAGTGTAGGAGTACGAGCGGCGAGCATGGCTTGCGCCTTGGCGTGGTGACTGGTGAGCCACACAAATTTCAGAGATCGGTCATGAATGATCAGCAAATCAGCAGTGGTAACCGGTAAGGCTGCTGCTGCTGCCAAGGACGGACATCCTGACTGCCAAGAATACCGAGACATGCTGACGGGCAGCATGTCAGCTGACGCGAGTGGTCACTACCGTCCTCCAACAGTAAATTCTGATGATATCTAGGCCTGGTTTAGGCCTTGTTTAGACCACCTCCAAATTCTAAGTTTTTTCGTTCTCTTTTCATCACATCAATTTTTAGCCGCTTGCATGGAGTATTAAATGTAGGTAAAAAAAATAACTAATTACACAGTTTAGTTTGAAATCGCGAGATGAATCTTTTGAGCCTAGTTGGTCCACGATTGGACAATATTTGCCAAATAAGACGAAAGTGGTACTATTCATCAGGTTCAAAAAAAACTTTCAATCTAAACAACTTTTTAGATCACCTCCAAATTCCAAGTTTTTTCGCTCTCTCTCCATCACATCAATTTTTAGCCGCTTACATGGAGCATTAAATGTAGGTAAAAAAAAACTAATTACACAGTTTAGTTGGAAATCACGAGATGAATCTTTTGAGCTTAGTTGGTCCACGATTGGACAATATTTACCAAATAAGACGAAAGTGCTACTATTCATCGGTTTGAAATTTTTTGCAATCTAAACATGGCCCTAGTCCTTCTTTTTTGACAACAATGATATCTAGTCCTTGTTTTGCCGTTTATTATTAGTCAAACAAATATCACCGACACGCTCATGTGCTCAGATCTATGTCATAATAGCTGCCTGCTCTCGGATCCAACCGAACAGATCAGATCAGGACTTAAAGACCAACAAAAATTTGCAGTATGCCACATCAGAAGAGAGAGAAAGAGAGAACATCAGATCTACTGCGAAACGGAATCTGCGTCAGTGCATATGCCACATCAGGAGAGAGGGAGAGGGAGGGAGGGAGGAAGAGAGGAAGATGGAGAGAGAGAAAGAGAGGGGAGTAAACCAGCGAGTGGACAGGTCCAGGGACAGCGGAACCGCGCCGACCGTCTGCAGGACCTCGCGCGGAGGGGGGCCGGCCGCCGGCGGTGGCCACCCGCGCCGCGCCGTGCCGCGGGGGCCACCCGCAGGGGGGTGGGGGAAGGGAGGGGGCCGCCGTGTCCTGGCCGCGCCGGCGCGCAGCCCCAGTAGGCACCGTCGCCTCGCTCCCATTGCTGCTTCGTGAGGGAAGGAGAGAGAAACGGCGGAGTGAAGGAGATATTTTACGGTCTACAAGATTACGAAGGGATCATGGACGTTCAAGCTGGCATCAAATGGCCTAGAATGAATTTGCTATCGTGGATAGCCCAGTTAACGGCCAAACACTCATGCTTTGATAAGAGTAGATAGTAGCATAGGGGGAAAAGACCCAAGTCTCAACTGTAGAGCAGAAGTGCGGTCAGTAGTTATTTTTCTTTCTTCATTCACCAGACATGGCGGATTCAATGTTTGGTGATTTTTTTTAATTTTAACATTTTTTTGAAACTAATTTTAAATCTAACACTCTCGTTTTTTTTAAACTAATACTTTTGACCGCGCCTATTGCCCTGGCGCGGCCAAATGCCTGTGCCGCGCCATGCATGGTGGCGTGGCAGAGGGCTGACGTGGCGGCGACCAGAAGCGCTGACCGCTGACGTGGCTGGGCTATGTCGCGCCACCGATCTTGGCGCGGCAGTGCCGCGCCCTGATCCATGGCACGGCAGAGCCGGGTATAACCTCCGCCGCGGCCAGTCCCGCTGCCCGAGCAGCAAAGCGGCCTAGGCGTCGCTCCCGCTCCCGCCCGTCGCCAAGCACGCCGGCCGCCGCGCCACGAACGGCGGCTGCCCGGCCCTCCATTGCCGCCTTCCTCCCTTCCCTTCCATTCCTCGGCTGCCTCCCTCCCTCCTCGTCCTAGTTCAAGGTAATGCGCACATTTTATTTTTGTTTGAATGGTGGATATGATATTATGAATGGGAGTTAAGGTTAGTAGGAAAATTATGTTTGGGAACTATGGTGAAGATATTAGTTTGATTTTATCAATGTTAAGGTTAATTATTTAGTTAGAAGTATGTTTGCCATGTATATTTTTGTTGCTATAATTGTTGTTTATAATATTTTAGTTCCATTGCAAATGATTATATTTTATATTAATTTGCGTTGTTTTGATTGATGTTTAATTTGAACCGTTTTATTAGATGGAAGACATGTTTCGGGAGCAATTATGGCGAAAATGGGGCCGTTCTAGAGAAATGTACCCCGACGAGTCTAGCAAAGATGCCCCCGTCCCTCCTGAACTTCCTGTCCCTAATTGTGGCTGTGGTCGTCCGGCCGACTTGTTTCAATGGAGACAGGCAGGTCAGAGCAACGCAGGTGAGCCTAGCCACAACAACAGGGTTGTGGTTGAGGATTGGCACTCGGACGATGAGTTGCTTACTCAGTATGTTTCTGACTGAGGGTTTTTTATTGCGATGTCTGTTAGTTCCATGCTTTTTTAATGATCAATGTAGCCATGTAGTAGAAATTCTATTGTGTTGTTTTATATTTCATTTGAACTACTGATGCATTGTACCCATGTATCATGTACTCGGATTACCCATGATCGATCTTAAGTGATCACATCTATTTGTATCACGTGTTCAAAATTTCTAAAACGAACGTAATCATTTGTCGTGCCATAGCCCAGGTTCTGGTGCCCCATAGGCATGGTTCTGCCGCGCCAGAGCCCACGACGCGTCTGTGCTGTACAAGCGGAGGTGGCCTTACAGGCGGAGGTGTTGTACAAAACTACAAGTGCTGTACAAAAAGAACATGAAGCAAATAAATAGACGATAAGTTGCCATACAACATTTTCATTGGTTTATGAGTCTACAAGTTTTCGACGACAATATTCGTTCGACATAATGAACTAAGTCCCACGACGTAATGAACCTCGTCGTCTGGTATAAGAAGGGGGTCGTTGTACTCCACATCAAGAAGGGGGTCAGCTGGTGCGGCGTGGGAGGGGCCATCCTGTTACAAAATTATAAACAAAGGGTTAGAGTATTCAAATTAACAATTTTCATATTAACATTATGCAGCATTGCAAAATTTGAACTACTTGTTATGCAATACGAACACAATATGAAATCACCTGCTGTCTTCTATGCCGGCTAGCCTTGTGGCCAGATTGTTTGCAAACGGAGCAAAGATTCCTGCCACAGGTCTCGTTGAAGTCTCTCCCGCCGTACATGTCTTCGCCGTACCCTCTCATAGCGTCTATGTCCCCCTTCAGTCGCTTCTTCTTCCTCCTACCCTTCCCTACCTTCATTAGATCCGGGTACGGCACGTAGTCATAACCATTATAAGGTGGCCACTGTGTTGGGTCAAGGTAAGGCTCGAAGCTCATCTCCCCAATACTAACGGTGTTCCAACGGAGATAAATAGTGACATATATGGCAGATCCTCATAGTTGTACCCGCGAACCCTGCAGGCCGTGATCATATGAGAGCAAGGGGCATGCATGATCTGAGGGACGTTGCAACTACACTCTACCTTTTCAAGATCAACTCGGTAGTTTCGTCCACCATAACGTTCGCTGCCCAGGCTTGTGCCACCCTTGCCCCGTACACTAAAGATATGGCGGCGAGGTCCATACGGCTCGGTGGTGTGCTGCTTGGCCAATTCCTCGACCTCCTTCAAATGTTCAGATCCGGCCTTTCCAAAATACCCCTGCTCAGCTATATTCCTCTGCACAAGCTCCCACCTCTTCACAAAATATTCGTTGCACTTATGAAAGGAGAACTCAACAATTCCAGACACAGGCAACGATCGAACTCCAGTGAATACAAGGTTGAAGGACTCCGAGGAGTTAGTGGCCATGATGCCATACCTGAAACCCCCCTCGTCATATGCTAACGCCCACTAAGCCTTCTATTCCATCTGCGCCTCTAACCAGGCCTTTCTCACTGCATTTACCATCTTGTCTAGTTCTCTCTTTGTCTTCTTGAACTGGTGCTCTGTACGTACACAATATAGAGCATTTACCTTGTCACATACCTCCTGCTTCCGCTGACATCGCCAGAAATTAGCGGCAAAGTGTCTCATGCACCATCTATGTACTAGAGGCAGGAACCCATCTATATGCTCAGCTACAGCATTAAGAAGCCCTACGTGATGGTCGGAGATCAAACATATAGTGCGAGTTGGGCCAAGCACTTGTCCACGTAGAAGCCGCATGAACCATGACCATTATTCATTGTTCTCTCCCTCTGCCAAAGCAAATGCCACAAGTACTATCTGGTCCTCAGGATAAACAGCAACAGCCATCATCAAGGTGCCCCTGTACTTTCCTATCAGGAAAGTGCCATCAACAAGTACGACTGGCCGACAAAACTGGAATGCATGTTTCGTTTGCGCAAACGACCAGAACACACGATAGAGGACATGCCTCAATGGGTCCCGGAAAAACATCCCTTCGATGTCCACAAACTATTTCAAGCCAGGGTTGTAATAATGCATTGCACATAAGATGCGGGGCACCCTGTTGTACGCTTCCTCCCAAGTACCCCATCGAATCGCCAGAGCAATTTGCTTAGCACGCCAAGCCTTTCCGAACGTCACATCGTACCTAACGAATCTAGATATGGACTATTGTAAAGAAGACACCGAGATGTCGTTATTGTCATCAACGAGCCCCAATATACGACGGGCAAGGTAACGTGCAGTGAGCTGCTGATGATTTTCCTTCCCCTATTGTCTAGGCAAGTGTGGGGTTCAACAACTTTAGTTATCCTCCACTTGCCATCACTCTGTCTCCTTCGTGCAATTAACCTCCACAGACAACCGTTTTTGCATATCAAGTGGTACCTCAACTCCTGATCCAAATGAGTGACGGTGTACGGTCTATGGTGGTACACAGCATAGTCCTGAAGGAAGAGTTTCATCTCTAACATTGTGTTTAATATCATCCCCTTCCTAAGGGTTTCTGTCTCATGGTTATACAATAAATTCCTACACATCTGAAGACCGGTATCACAAACTGCCATATCCATCATGCTGACATCCCTATAGTTCGGAACGCCCCGGAAAGGTACGTTCTTGGACCTTAGTTGCTCAAGCTCCGTCGCTGTGTAAGGTGGTGGTGGAACATACTGCTGCGCTTCGCTAATTCTGGCCCATGAATCATAGGGGATATCATCTGCAGCCAAATCTGTGACTAGTCTACTCTGAGCACGGACACCTTGCAAAACCTCAGTTGGTACCGGTACTGGCATGGTATGTACCGGTATTGGCATGGCATCAGCCGTTGTTGCCATAGCATCTGTACCTCCTTGGTCATCATCAGAATCGTCTGAATCACTGCTAACTACATCACCGATCCTGTCCTCCTCCTCCTGCTCCTCCTCTTCCCGTTCGAACTCATTCACATCGAAGTCATTGCTTATACAGCCTACTGCAGTTGAATGAAACTGCTCCTACATCAACTGACCGTCCAAATCCATGTTATCCTGAGTTGCTTCCCCTTCGACCCCTAATTCTTTTTCATTGCCTACAAAACCACCAATGGACGGGCCGTCCTGAACACCATGCATCCTGTACCTATTCTCCACCACCACCTCAGCCATGGGCATATTGGAACCTTGGAGAACCCTAGTGTAGCGGGACCAGTGAGCAGGGTCGTACAAGGGTATGAGGACATATTGTGCCCTAGTCTTCCCAGTATCAAACCTCCCCTTTAGTGTGAAATCACCGCCAAACTTTATATTCAAACGGACACAAAGGTCGTTGAAGCTAGGAGGTTCATCAAACCATTCCAATTCTTCTTCCATATCCTCAAACATAGCATCCTCTCTCCTAACACTTCCTCCGTACAAAACTCTAACACAACAATCCATCTGTAGAAACATTTTAAGAAACTTCATTAAGTCGTCGAAATCATCGTACGTAATGTCTATACTAACATTAATATATTTTCTAACTATAACTATACTAACAAATCAAATATTAACATCTATACAAGACATACTATAACTGTACTAACTAAACTACCTAACTTTACTACCTATACTAACTTATTATATTACGTATACTAACTAAACTAACTAACTTTACTAACTATACTTTAATAATTTTACTAACTTTATTAACTGTGCTAACTATATTAGTGGAGTACCTCGTTGCAGCACGCAAGACCGGGCCGGGAGGCGCGGGCGCAGGGCAGCCGCCGTGCGTGACCGGAGGTTCTGGCTGGAGGGGGAGGCGCGCCGGCGTTCGGGCGCGGCGGCCGCACCCGGCGGCCGACGGCCTGGCTGCCTGGCTGCCTGGCTGGCGCGGGCGGGCTGGCTGGCGTGGGCAGACGCGGCCGCGGCAGACGGCGTGCACGGCGGCGGGCAGGCGCGGGCGAAGGCGGGCGCGGTGGCCAGGCTGCCTTGCTGCGCTGCTCGGAGAACGGCGACTGCTCGGGCACGCGGGCCGCGGCGGAGGTTATACCCGGCTCTGCCGCGCCATGGATCAGGGCGCGGCACTGCCGCGCCAAGATCGGTGGCGCGGCAGAGCCCAGCCACGTCAGCGGTCAGCGCTTCTGGTCGCCGCCACGTCAGCCCTCTGCCGTGCCACCATGCATGGCGCGGCACGGGCATTTGGCCACGCTAGGGCAATAGGCGCGGCCAAAAGTGTTAGTTTTAAAAAAAACCGAGAGTGTTAGATTTAAAATTAGTTTCGAAAAAGTGTTAAAATTAAAAAAAAAATTCTGTTTGGTGACGGTGAAATTGAGCGGCTACCTGCACGCATCCAGATCGCAGCCACTTGATTGGTCCCTGTTGACTTGGTTGCAAGGCAGTGGCACTCACTGAGTCACTGGCTTAATATTAATAGGCTGCATTCCACTCCTGGCGGCGATGACTGGCGGCGCATGCATGCATTCACCTACCGTGAAGCGTTATCACGAGCAGCGCTCTAAGAGCCCTTTTCGACGCGACGGGTGTACGTATTATAAGCAAGCCACTTGACAGGCGTGCTCCATGTTTTGTTGAACTTTTACTACCTTTTTTTTTTATGTTTGAAACACGAACGTGGACAATGTTCAAAACAAAGTTTGAGTGCTTCAGTCGAGCTTTGGAGTTAAAAGGTGGATAGGTGAGATGGACGAAGTTTGAGTGCTTCTGTTTCTTAGACTCTCTAGTATTGAAAACAGTGTAAACAAGTTTCGTCCTCGTAAAACTCATTTCATCTTATGAAACTATTATCTTCCCTCTCTTCATTTATACTATATCACAATATCTTATTTAATGTTCATGAAACTCTCATAAACTTAAGTTGAGAGTGGCCTTAGAAGAGTGGGTGGACTATGAAGAGGAATTAGCGAACCTTAGTGCAGTCATGGGCCCATCTGGCAAGTGGAAGACAGTTTAATTGTATGTAATGGTATTGAAATCATACTTGGGCCCTAATACCAGAGAAGACAAATTTTAAATAGTGGCACACAAGAGAAATGAAAATTTTGGTCACCAGGAGTTTCCAAAATTTTCTTCCAAAAACCATATAGTTTTGCAGCTCGCTAAAAAGTATTGGGAGGATTGAATAAGATCATCTCCAATAGTTTCCAATAACTCACTTCTAAAATATATAAGACAATTTTACATCAGAAATCCTATAATGTATCTAAATTATCCTAATCACTTATATTTTTTTCTCTCTTGTACATTTGCATCAGGAACCCTTTTTCTACTCTTTATTCTTTTCCGCTCTTCCACCTTTAGATTGGTCGAAGTATACGGGCGTTTGAATCGTCGCGGATTGGGAGATGAGTTTGAGAGTTGTTGGAGATAGATTTTTTTATTTTTATTTTTTTTCAAAAATCATGAATTGGGAAGGATTATTGGGTACTCTTGGAGAAACCTATAATTTCTGTTAGCGCCGAGAGAATTAATCGAGTGTTTTTCTATATATATATTCTCCAGCACGTGTGGGTGCGTTCAACGTTTATATATAGTCAGCCTCGTGCGTTTGTAGTCAGCCTCGTGCTACGTGAGGCTATGACTCCTATCTTGTTTAGGCATGTACCAGAAAAGACCATATTGGATATATGCAGGCTTCTGACTTTGCATTTATTTAAGGTTAAAAAACGTTATGGTTCAGAAAAGCACAGATGTCCATGCATAATAAAAGAAGAAAAGTATTTATGGTTGAAAAGTGGCTCCACAGCGCCGAAAGTTGAAAGTCTCAAAACGGAGCATGGAATTCGGAATGGACCATGGTCAAAATGAGTTTGTTGGTGAGCAAAAAATTGTTGACCGGAGAAGAGAGAATTCTGTGGTACAGTCCATAGGGGGTTGGTGAAGCTAGCCATACTACAACGTAATTGAGACGATCATGGACTAACGCTTTGATTGTTTGTCTTATAAGCCGTATTTTTTCAGCTAACGAACAATATTTTTCTCTTACAACAAATCAGTCAACAGTACTTTCAGCCATGACTTATCAGCCAAACAAACGTGGCATTAAACTATTGCTCTGTGTCCTCTGCTTTTCCCTCTTGCTGCGTATGACATGACAAAGCGGCCACTGCCGGGGTATTGCATATTTGGCAATGCTAAACATGTATTTCCTCTATTTTAAATTATATAAGACATTTTATCTTTTTAGATATATTACTTTTACTATATGTCTAGATATAATGTACTTATAAATGCATAGCAAAAACTACATATCCAAAAAAGTCAAAATATTTTATAATTTGTAATGGAGTGAGTACCTTATGTCTTACAATATGTTTTCTCTAGAATAAGCATATAAGCTAACTGCATGTTTAGTTTGACGGTCGAACCCATCCGCTGTAGAATCGACTCGTCCGGCATGACACGGTCGTACAAATAGAGTAAAATCACAGTCGAAAATAAGCAGGTGTGATCTAGCTTCTATACTTTTTAGTACAAATGGTAGTGATGAGAATATGAAACCAGAATAAGCTGTAGAACAGTGTACCTGTACCGTTTGGTTAGTTTTATCATACTTTGGGCATAAACAGTTATAAGCTATGCCAAATAGGCCCTGAATTTTTATTTTTTAATTATTTTTTATTCAATATTTTAAGAAATAACCGCTTCAAAAAAAAATTCAGATCTGACATGTTTGGTCGCGCCAATCAACAACATTATTGAGCCAACACATTTGGCGCGGCAACATCTGTCATGTTGGACGGTGACGAGAACCTAACATATAGGTATCTTAAGCCTCGGGTCCAATGGTTCCCGAACGAAGAAGACCCCTGACCGACCCCTTCAGGTTCGCCCGGGGGCTCGGGGGACTATACCCATCGGGCACGCTCGCGCACGCCCTCTGGCAAAGAGACCCGGCCAAGCCTGACCCGATCGCAGCTTCTGCCTTGGGCCCGGGGCTTCCCCGAGCCCTGGGCTCTCGATCTACGGCACGATCGAGCCCGGTCCTTGGCTCCTGCCCGGCTAACGATGCCAGCCAAGGCCCGAGCACAAGAAGACAAGCCCCAAGCTACCGATGCCCAGGGGCTCCCTGGCGTCGCTCCCTAGGCGTGCCCCTGCCAACTGCTCCTCCGACAGGGTCACGTCCGGGGCGTGACACAAGAGAACAAAGCTTCCCACGGCCTCCGAGGGCTCGGGGACTTCTGGGCCCACGCGTCAGCCCCTGGAGCTGACCTCCTTCGCCACCAAGAAGACTCCAGAAGGTCTCACCCGGGGGAGGTCGGTCCAAGCCGACACCGTTTAACACGTAGATTGTCAGAACAGGGCAGCCGAACGACGTCTAGACTTTTTTGGCTCCAAGACTCCTCGACGGTCCACGGCGCACCGCTGCAAGCCCCTCCTGGACTCTGGCGCACGACCATAGACTAGAACTCCCAAACCGTCTTGTACCCGACCTATCTCGTTATATAAAGGATAAGGTCGGACCTAGAGGGAGGACGATGTGAATTCAATCACCAGACACTCCATTCTATTCCATCTGCCTTCGCTCAGCACCGAGAGCAGGGCAACCCGGAGAGGGGCAACGAAAGCCTCTCCTCCACCGCATCCCGCCGTCTCCTTCCTCTCTGATGAGGGAAAGTGTGGCAGAACCGCCCAAAATAACGTACTTTCGGAGGCGCTCATCTTCCACTAGACACTAAGCATCTTGAAAGTGAGCTACATCGGACAGTTCCATTGAGCACACCCCAAGGGAGAACTCAAAATAATCCACGTTTTACATCCAGAATCCAATAATGAGTATGAGCTTACAATACTTAGTCCATTTTATACAACAAGAGTTATTGGAAATTATTTATTACAATACCAGAGTTCAGAGTGCGATAATTAAACAACAGAATAAAAATAAACATCTAGCGAAAATGATACAGGGGTTCGTCTGTGCCCACTAGAAGAATCCTCTACACAAGAGTTACTCCTTAGGCTGCACCTCCAAAAAGGGGTAAAATAAACCTTGAGTACATAATATACTCGCAAGACTTACTCGACTAGTGGGAATAGTTTCCAGACTCTCAAGAATATGATAGGCAATATGGGTTTGCTGTTTTTTTTGTTTGTGGAAAGCATTACTAATAGTACATCCTTACAGTCAAGTTTTATTAGTAGTCATGATTAGTTCATTAGCTAACCATTCTAGGTAAGCACATGTTCTACTTTTAAGCAAGGGTTAAGCAATCAGAATCATTTCACCATCTTTATCTTCTAGTTTTTACTACGGTGCTAGACCATAGCCAAGTCGTATCGTCTCACAGAAATGGTGATTCACGAACCAATGTATCCTAGCTGGGTACCCCAAAACACACTCCCCGTTTGTACCCCAAGCAAAAACAAGACCAACCCATTCTACTCCTGTCACGGGTCCAGGTCTCTGTCCAAACTTGGACTCTAAGCCCCCACACTTGAGACCTAGTGTCAATATGGTGCTTAGACCTCCACATTTCCCGCCTCCAATCAGTCGGTCCGGAAAGAGCCGGAACCCACGACTAAAGCGTAACGAGCTTTCCCGCTCCCATAAGCAAGTATGTGCTCAGGATAATAAGTCTATGACCTGAGTACCATCCACAGCAACGGACGGTCCTTAATCAACACGAACAGTGAAAATAGTGTAATCAAACTAAGCCCCGTTGGCCGCGGGACACAACCTATTACACCCACCAATACCCATACCATATTCCTGCCCTGTCTCCATTTTTCTTTTCATTATTTTATTATGAGAGTAATAATAATCCCCTATTGTGAGCAACTGCAGGTTACTCACGCTACCGATGACCTAAGCATAGCATCTATTCGAACCTGCACTAGTAAGACTCTTAGGACAGGTATATCTATGCATGTGGTTTCCATAAAATTCCTGTAACGTAAATGCACAACACACACACATGTATATATATATATATATATACGGTGAATTATAAAATAGAGGTTATGCACCGGGTCTTGCCTTGGGCAGGCGCGGTGTCAGCTGAGTTAGTTAGTGGCGGTTCCAGGACCTCTTCTTGCACGAGAATCCCCTCCTCGTACTCCTCGATGATCTCCTCGAACTCGTGATCACGTGATGGTCGGAGATCAAACATATAGTGCGAGTTGGGCCAAGCACTTGTCCACGTAGAAGCCGCATGAACCATGACCATTATTCATTGTTCTCTCCCTCTGCCAAAGCAAATGCCACAAGTACTATCTGGTCCTCAGGATAAACAGCAACAGCCATCATCAAGGTGCCCCTGTACTTTCCTATCAGGAAAGTGCCATCAACAAGTACGACTGGCCGACAAAACTGGAATGCATGTTTCGTTTGCGCAAACGACCAGAACACACGATAGAGGACATGCCTCAATGGGTCCCGGAAAAACATCCCTTCGATGTCCACAAACTATTTCAAGCCAGGGTTGTAATAATGCATTGCACATAAGATGCGGGGCACCCTGTTGTACGCTTCCTCCCAAGTACCCCATCGAATCGCCAGAGCAATTTGCTTAGCACGCCAAGCCTTTCCGAACGTCACATCGTACCTAACGAATCTAGATATGGACTATTGTAAAGAAGACACCGAGATGTCGTTATTGTCATCAACGAGCCCCAATATACGACGGGCAAGGTAACGTGCAGTGAGCTGCTGATGATTTTCCTTCCCCTATTGTCTAGGCAAGTGTGGGGTTCAACAACTTTAGTTATCCTCCACTTGCCATCACTCTGTCTCCTTCGTGCAATTAACCTCCACAGACAACCGTTTTTGCATATCAAGTGGTACCTCAACTCCTGATCCAAATGAGTGACGGTGTACGGTCTATGGTGGTACACAGCATAGTCCTGAAGGAAGAGTTTCATCTCTAACATTGTGTTTAATATCATCCCCTTCCTAAGGGTTTCTGTCTCATGGTTATACAATAAATTCCTACACATCTGAAGACCGGTATCACAAACTGCCATATCCATCATGCTGACATCCCTATAGTTCGGAACGCCCCGGAAAGGTACGTTCTTGGACCTTAGTTGCTCAAGCTCCGTCGCTGTGTAAGGTGGTGGTGGAACATACTGCTGCGCTTCGCTAATTCTGGCCCATGAATCATAGGGGATATCATCTGCAGCCAAATCTGTGACTAGTCTACTCTGAGCACGGACACCTTGCAAAACCTCAGTTGGTACCGGTACTGGCATGGTATGTACCGGTATTGGCATGGCATCAGCCGTTGTTGCCATAGCATCTGTACCTCCTTGGTCATCATCAGAATCGTCTGAATCACTGCTAACTACATCACCGATCCTGTCCTCCTCCTCCTGCTCCTCCTCTTCCCGTTCGAACTCATTCACATCGAAGTCATTGCTTATACAGCCTACTGCAGTTGAATGAAACTGCTCCTACATCAACTGACCGTCCAAATCCATGTTATCCTGAGTTGCTTCCCCTTCGACCCCTAATTCTTTTTCATTGCCTACAAAACCACCAATGGACGGGCCGTCCTGAACACCATGCATCCTGTACCTATTCTCCACCACCACCTCAGCCATGGGCATATTGGAACCTTGGAGAACCCTAGTGTAGCGGGACCAGTGAGCAGGGTCGTACAAGGGTATGAGGACATATTGTGCCCTAGTCTTCCCAGTATCAAACCTCCCCTTTAGTGTGAAATCACCGCCAAACTTTATATTCAAACGGACACAAAGGTCGTTGAAGCTAGGAGGTTCATCAAACCATTCCAATTCTTCTTCCATATCCTCAAACATAGCATCCTCTCTCCTAACACTTCCTCCGTACAAAACTCTAACACAACAATCCATCTGTAGAAACATTTTAAGAAACTTCATTAAGTCGTCGAAATCATCGTACGTAATGTCTATACTAACATTAATATATTTTCTAACTATAACTATACTAACAAATCAAATATTAACATCTATACAAGACATACTATAACTGTACTAACTAAACTACCTAACTTTACTACCTATACTAACTTATTATATTACGTATACTAACTAAACTAACTAACTTTACTAACTATACTTTAATAATTTTACTAACTTTATTAACTGTGCTAACTATATTAGTGGAGTACCTCGTTGCAGCACGCAAGACCGGGCCGGGAGGCGCGGGCGCAGGGCAGCCGCCGTGCGTGACCGGAGGTTCTGGCTGGAGGGGGAGGCGCGCCGGCGTTCGGGCGCGGCGGCCGCACCCGGCGGCCGACGGCCTGGCTGCCTGGCTGCCTGGCTGGCGCGGGCGGGCTGGCTGGCGTGGGCAGACGCGGCCGCGGCAGACGGCGTGCACGGCGGCGGGCAGGCGCGGGCGAAGGCGGGCGCGGTGGCCAGGCTGCCTTGCTGCGCTGCTCGGAGAACGGCGACTGCTCGGGCACGCGGGCCGCGGCGGAGGTTATACCCGGCTCTGCCGCGCCATGGATCAGGGCGCGGCACTGCCGCGCCAAGATCGGTGGCGCGGCAGAGCCCAGCCACGTCAGCGGTCAGCGCTTCTGGTCGCCGCCACGTCAGCCCTCTGCCGTGCCACCATGCATGGCGCGGCACGGGCATTTGGCCACGCTAGGGCAATAGGCGCGGCCAAAAGTGTTAGTTTTAAAAAAAACCGAGAGTGTTAGATTTAAAATTAGTTTCGAAAAAGTGTTAAAATTAAAAAAAAAATTCTGTTTGGTGACGGTGAAATTGAGCGGCTACCTGCACGCATCCAGATCGCAGCCACTTGATTGGTCCCTGTTGACTTGGTTGCAAGGCAGTGGCACTCACTGAGTCACTGGCTTAATATTAATAGGCTGCATTCCACTCCTGGCGGCGATGACTGGCGGCGCATGCATGCATTCACCTACCGTGAAGCGTTATCACGAGCAGCGCTCTAAGAGCCCTTTTCGACGCGACGGGTGTACGTATTATAAGCAAGCCACTTGACAGGCGTGCTCCATGTTTTGTTGAACTTTTACTACCTTTTTTTTTTATGTTTGAAACACGAACGTGGACAATGTTCAAAACAAAGTTTGAGTGCTTCAGTCGAGCTTTGGAGTTAAAAGGTGGATAGGTGAGATGGACGAAGTTTGAGTGCTTCTGTTTCTTAGACTCTCTAGTATTGAAAACAGTGTAAACAAGTTTCGTCCTCGTAAAACTCATTTCATCTTATGAAACTATTATCTTCCCTCTCTTCATTTATACTATATCACAATATCTTATTTAATGTTCATGAAACTCTCATAAACTTAAGTTGAGAGTGGCCTTAGAAGAGTGGGTGGACTATGAAGAGGAATTAGCGAACCTTAGTGCAGTCATGGGCCCATCTGGCAAGTGGAAGACAGTTTAATTGTATGTAATGGTATTGAAATCATACTTGGGCCCTAATACCAGAGAAGACAAATTTTAAATAGTGGCACACAAGAGAAATGAAAATTTTGGTCACCAGGAGTTTCCAAAATTTTCTTCCAAAAACCATATAGTTTTGCAGCTCGCTAAAAAGTATTGGGAGGATTGAATAAGATCATCTCCAATAGTTTCCAATAACTCACTTCTAAAATATATAAGACAATTTTACATCAGAAATCCTATAATGTATCTAAATTATCCTAATCACTTATATTTTTTTCTCTCTTGTACATTTGCATCAGGAACCCTTTTTCTACTCTTTATTCTTTTCCGCTCTTCCACCTTTAGATTGGTCGAAGTATACGGGCGTTTGAATCGTCGCGGATTGGGAGATGAGTTTGAGAGTTGTTGGAGATAGATTTTTTTATTTTTATTTTTTTTCAAAAATCATGAATTGGGAAGGATTATTGGGTACTCTTGGAGAAACCTATAATTTCTGTTAGCGCCGAGAGAATTAATCGAGTGTTTTTCTATATATATATTCTCCAGCACGTGTGGGTGCGTTCAACGTTTATATATAGTCAGCCTCGTGCGTTTGTAGTCAGCCTCGTGCTACGTGAGGCTATGACTCCTATCTTGTTTAGGCATGTACCAGAAAAGACCATATTGGATATATGCAGGCTTCTGACTTTGCATTTATTTAAGGTTAAAAAACGTTATGGTTCAGAAAAGCACAGATGTCCATGCATAATAAAAGAAGAAAAGTATTTATGGTTGAAAAGTGGCTCCACAGCGCCGAAAGTTGAAAGTCTCAAAACGGAGCATGGAATTCGGAATGGACCATGGTCAAAATGAGTTTGTTGGTGAGCAAAAAATTGTTGACCGGAGAAGAGAGAATTCTGTGGTACAGTCCATAGGGGGTTGGTGAAGCTAGCCATACTACAACGTAATTGAGACGATCATGGACTAACGCTTTGATTGTTTGTCTTATAAGCCGTATTTTTTCAGCTAACGAACAATATTTTTCTCTTACAACAAATCAGTCAACAGTACTTTCAGCCATGACTTATCAGCCAAACAAACGTGGCATTAAACTATTGCTCTGTGTCCTCTGCTTTTCCCTCTTGCTGCGTATGACATGACAAAGCGGCCACTGCCGGGGTATTGCATATTTGGCAATGCTAAACATGTATTTCCTCTATTTTAAATTATATAAGACATTTTATCTTTTTAGATATATTACTTTTACTATATGTCTAGATATAATGTACTTATAAATGCATAGCAAAAACTACATATCCAAAAAAGTCAAAATATTTTATAATTTGTAATGGAGTGAGTACCTTATGTCTTACAATATGTTTTCTCTAGAATAAGCATATAAGCTAACTGCATGTTTAGTTTGACGGTCGAACCCATCCGCTGTAGAATCGACTCGTCCGGCATGACACGGTCGTACAAATAGAGTAAAATCACAGTCGAAAATAAGCAGGTGTGATCTAGCTTCTATACTTTTTAGTACAAATGGTAGTGATGAGAATATGAAACCAGAATAAGCTGTAGAACAGTGTACCTGTACCGTTTGGTTAGTTTTATCATACTTTGGGCATAAACAGTTATAAGCTATGCCAAATAGGCCCTGAATTTTTATTTTTTAATTATTTTTTATTCAATATTTTAAGAAATAACCGCTTCAAAAAAAAATTCAGATCTGACATGTTTGGTCGCGCCAATCAACAACATTATTGAGCCAACACATTTGGCGCGGCAACATCTGTCATGTTGGACGGTGACGAGAACCTAACATATAGGTATCTTAAGCCTCGGGTCCAATGGTTCCCGAACGAAGAAGACCCCTGACCGACCCCTTCAGGTTCGCCCGGGGGCTCGGGGGACTATACCCATCGGGCACGCTCGCGCACGCCCTCTGGCAAAGAGACCCGGCCAAGCCTGACCCGATCGCAGCTTCTGCCTTGGGCCCGGGGCTTCCCCGAGCCCTGGGCTCTCGATCTACGGCACGATCGAGCCCGGTCCTTGGCTCCTGCCCGGCTAACGATGCCAGCCAAGGCCCGAGCACAAGAAGACAAGCCCCAAGCTACCGATGCCCAGGGGCTCCCTGGCGTCGCTCCCTAGGCGTGCCCCTGCCAACTGCTCCTCCGACAGGGTCACGTCCGGGGCGTGACACAAGAGAACAAAGCTTCCCACGGCCTCCGAGGGCTCGGGGACTTCTGGGCCCACGCGTCAGCCCCTGGAGCTGACCTCCTTCGCCACCAAGAAGACTCCAGAAGGTCTCACCCGGGGGAGGTCGGTCCAAGCCGACACCGTTTAACACGTAGATTGTCAGAACAGGGCAGCCGAACGACGTCTAGACTTTTTTGGCTCCAAGACTCCTCGACGGTCCACGGCGCACCGCTGCAAGCCCCTCCTGGACTCTGGCGCACGACCATAGACTAGAACTCCCAAACCGTCTTGTACCCGACCTATCTCGTTATATAAAGGATAAGGTCGGACCTAGAGGGAGGACGATGTGAATTCAATCACCAGACACTCCATTCTATTCCATCTGCCTTCGCTCAGCACCGAGAGCAGGGCAACCCGGAGAGGGGCAACGAAAGCCTCTCCTCCACCGCATCCCGCCGTCTCCTTCCTCTCTGATGAGGGAAAGTGTGGCAGAACCGCCCAAAATAACGTACTTTCGGAGGCGCTCATCTTCCACTAGACACTAAGCATCTTGAAAGTGAGCTACATCGGACAGTTCCATTGAGCACACCCCAAGGGAGAACTCAAAATAATCCACGTTTTACATCCAGAATCCAATAATGAGTATGAGCTTACAATACTTAGTCCATTTTATACAACAAGAGTTATTGGAAATTATTTATTACAATACCAGAGTTCAGAGTGCGATAATTAAACAACAGAATAAAAATAAACATCTAGCGAAAATGATACAGGGGTTCGTCTGTGCCCACTAGAAGAATCCTCTACACAAGAGTTACTCCTTAGGCTGCACCTCCAAAAAGGGGTAAAATAAACCTTGAGTACATAATATACTCGCAAGACTTACTCGACTAGTGGGAATAGTTTCCAGACTCTCAAGAATATGATAGGCAATATGGGTTTGCTGTTTTTTTTGTTTGTGGAAAGCATTACTAATAGTACATCCTTACAGTCAAGTTTTATTAGTAGTCATGATTAGTTCATTAGCTAACCATTCTAGGTAAGCACATGTTCTACTTTTAAGCAAGGGTTAAGCAATCAGAATCATTTCACCATCTTTATCTTCTAGTTTTTACTACGGTGCTAGACCATAGCCAAGTCGTATCGTCTCACAGAAATGGTGATTCACGAACCAATGTATCCTAGCTGGGTACCCCAAAACACACTCCCCGTTTGTACCCCAAGCAAAAACAAGACCAACCCATTCTACTCCTGTCACGGGTCCAGGTCTCTGTCCAAACTTGGACTCTAAGCCCCCACACTTGAGACCTAGTGTCAATATGGTGCTTAGACCTCCACATTTCCCGCCTCCAATCAGTCGGTCCGGAAAGAGCCGGAACCCACGACTAAAGCGTAACGAGCTTTCCCGCTCCCATAAGCAAGTATGTGCTCAGGATAATAAGTCTATGACCTGAGTACCATCCACAGCAACGGACGGTCCTTAATCAACACGAACAGTGAAAATAGTGTAATCAAACTAAGCCCCGTTGGCCGCGGGACACAACCTATTACACCCACCAATACCCATACCATATTCCTGCCCTGTCTCCATTTTTCTTTTCATTATTTTATTATGAGAGTAATAATAATCCCCTATTGTGAGCAACTGCAGGTTACTCACGCTACCGATGACCTAAGCATAGCATCTATTCGAACCTGCACTAGTAAGACTCTTAGGACAGGTATATCTATGCATGTGGTTTCCATAAAATTCCTGTAACGTAAATGCACAACACACACACATGTATATATATATATATATATACGGTGAATTATAAAATAGAGGTTATGCACCGGGTCTTGCCTTGGGCAGGCGCGGTGTCAGCTGAGTTAGTTAGTGGCGGTTCCAGGACCTCTTCTTGCACGAGAATCCCCTCCTCGTACTCCTCGATGATCTCCTCGAACTCGTGATCGTCGGTGGTCACGATCTCTGCCAACTCGTTCTCTACGGGCCAACGCGCAATAATGGGCAGCGATTCAGAGACCGGAGACGAAGTAGGGCGACTTCTCCACGTTGGCGGGCAACCAAGGACCTGGCCGAGGCGATGGTTTGGGCGGAGATGCCCTGAGCAAGGCTGGCCATGTACACGCGGCGTGCTCGGCGATAAACCATGGCGGACACTACTATGTCAGCAGCGTTGGAACAACGGTAGGGGTACGGCTCAGGTGTGCATGGCGAGGAGGGGTTTGAGATGAGTCTAGCAGTGCAACCAATTTGGCCCGAGGTGGTCAGATGGAAGCTGCCCTCGGTGATGGGCGGACTCGGCCTTATCGGCACGGTGGCGGGGAAAGATCCAAAATTGAAGCTCGATCGGCGCCATTCAAGGCGGGGTGGGACGGGTAGCTAGGCAGCTAGGTGACAGAGCTAGCAACACGACAAATCAGGCGATGGTGACTTCTCCCTACTTGTTTTAATGGCGTGACTCAGTCCACCATGGCAGCAGCGAAGAGAGAGGGGAGGGGGTAGGTCAGAGCTCAGCTCGTCCTCGCCTTGGCGGGACGCGAGTGGCGCGATCAGGACGCACACGCGTAGGCGCTACAAAAAAGGTGTGCGCGCGTCCGCGACCGACACGACATGAGCAATTGTCGCACCTTTATGGGCGAGGCGACAGCAGGTACGGCCATGTGTCTATGCCGCAGATATGCCAAGCGCGCGCAGCAACGGCAGGGCCACTGGCAGGGCGGACAGTGGTGCAGAGCTGCAGGGGGTGCGGATGCGACGGCGAGGCGACGACAGTGCAACGCGGCCATGGCGGCAGCGCGAGGTAGGGTAGCAGGGCGCGGGGCTAGCGGCTCGCTGCGGCCAGCCTCGGCCAAGCCCAGACGGGCTCGACCGACCTAGCGTGGTGGCACGGGGTGACCGCGCGGGACGTGGCCATGTGCGCGGCGCGGGGTGGCCGCGCGGTGACCGCGTGCACGGCGCCAACCATCCTGAGAATGTGTCGTGCACGAATTTTAAAAGCACCCGTAAAAACTAAACACCCACCTTCACCATGCTCAAGATAGCATATTAGGCTACCCCTAAGAACTAAAAACCCATAAGAACTATAACATAGAACTAATCTTTAACTAGATTTCTCTGAATAAATTCACAAACCCGGTGATGTCAAACTGTTTTTAAACTCAAGATTTTTCTAAGTCTTTAAGCTTTTGATTTTAAGTTCCATTTCTAAGCTACTGAAAACACTAGCTAGCAATGTTATTTTTCTACAGCAAGTATTTCATTGTCATCTATAAAGTTCATGCTCTAAACTTTAGTTAAGTGCCACATATATGTTCTATAGTATTTTTGTTCAATTAAAATTGGTTTTAAACCCTACTTAATATACATAAGTTGTGTAATAGCTTCTCATTTAATATTTTTATTGATCATTTTAGGTTGCAATACTCCATCTATTCATTCCATCACATACATTATCATGCAGTAATTTGTTTAGGGCGTAACACTGAGGGTTTTATCGGGAGACTCCACCGGTGGCTAGGCAACCTTAGGATTAGCACCATGTTAACCCCTACCAAACTTTTCTTCCTTTACACTCTGTTGTAACCCACTAGATTTTAGGTGCTCTTAAGTATAAGGATCATCAGCTGCTGGACGTAGGGACCGAATTTGTCCGAATCAGGATAAATTGTTGCGTCTTCTCTGTGTCATTCTTGTGTTCCTGAGTCCACCCAAGCCACCGAAGACCCCGTACTCTGACACCGACTCGAATAACATGCTTGCCGCGGTTTCGACCCCGCGACAGACGGCATTTTCGACGTGGCAAAGGTTGTTGCGCCACTCCCAGTGGCGTGACATTATTGTTTTGTCGCGCCATCGGGAGTGGCGTGACAACACTAAATTTTCAAAAAAATCATAACTCTTCGATACGACGTCGGATGAAGATCATTTTAAATGAAAATTGTAGATCTCGACGAGATCTACAACTTTCTTGTTTTGAGTTTTTTCGTTTAAGGATGTTAAGATGCTAAAAAATAATATAAAATTTGAGCACAATAATAATCGCGTACATGCGCTTGAAGCATTTTAAAAATAATATCTTTTTTGTATGGTGTCAAATAAAGATACATTTTATATCAAAGTTGTAGTCCCTAGTGAGATCTACAAGTTTATAGTTTTGAGTTTTAATATTTGAGGTCGTTAACATACTATAATAACTAATATAAAGTTTTTGTAGCATATTAATCGTGTATCAAAGCTTATCTTTTAGAAAAAATCATATATTTCTTATTTGATGTCACATAAAAATACTTTTTAAATGAAAGATGTTGATCTCATTGGGAGCTCCAATTTTGATATAAAACTTACCTTCATTTGACACGATACAAAAGCCATATTATTTTTCTAATACGATAAGCGCTAGTACGTCATTATTATGCTATTAAAATTTTATATTATTTTTTTGAGTATCTTATCGACTCCAAATATTAAAACTCAAACCTACAAAGTTGTAGATCTCATTGAGAACTACAACTTTTATGTGAAAAGTATCTTCATTGGACAACATAAAAAAAGATATTTTTTTTTCTAATACGACAAGTGCTAGTACGCGGTTATTATACTTCTAAACTTTTATATTATTTTTTGAGCATCTTCACGACTCCAAATGTTAAAACTCAAAACTACAAAGTTGCAGATCTCATTGAGGGCTACAACTTTTATGTAAAAAATATTTTCATTGGACAACATACAAAAAATATATTATTTTTCTAATGCGACAAGTACTAGTACGAGCTTATTATGTTCATAGAATTTTATATTAATTTTTTGAGCATCTTAGTGTCCTTAAATGAAAAAACTCAAAACTACAAAGTTGTAGATCTCATTGAGAATTACAATTGTCATATAAATTTTTTCTTCATCCGATGTCATATCAAAGAGTTATGATTTTTTAAATATTTTGTCTTGTCACGCCACTTCCGGTGGCGCGACAGAACAATACTGTCACGCCAGTAGGAGTGGCGTGACAGCGTTTTTCGCGTCGAAAATACCGTCTAACGTGGCGGATGTTGCCACGCCATTGCATAAATTTCTATTAGATAAAATTTCTATTAGAGAATATTAAATATTCCATCTCATTGCATAAAAAAAATTTAAGAGCAATTATTATTAAAATATTAAATAAAAAAGAATTCAAAAATAAAAAAATCCCATCTCGACGGCCCCGAATTTCTATTAGAGAAAGAGGGGCACTCGACACGTAACCACCCATCCTCTCCGCCTGATTTTGATCGATGGTCTTCATTGGTCCTGCAGATACGGCCAGGCTAAACACATCGCCAGCTCCAAAAGATGTAGCCAGTGCATGAGAAAACATGAGGAAATCTATTGCCATGATTCCAACACATTCCCTTTTTCCACACCACTTTATTTCATCACATGCTTAACTAAATTATTCATGTTGATCTATATCAACTTTTTTCTTTCATGTTTAACAAAGTATTTTCAAGAAAAAAATATTTAAGTAATTTTTTCACAGCATTTATTTGAGGAAGTTTTTAGAAAACTTGTTTCCACAAAATTTCTTCAAACTTTTATGAAAAGTTATCCTATGTTAAAAGTCCTTGAAAAGCTTTACTCTACTACAAAGTTCTCACAAGTTCTTCTGAAAAAATCTTCTGGTAAGTTAACATAAATTGTATGTATAATTATAAAACATACAACGTTACGAAACACTTGGATTGAATTAAACTGGAAATATGATTCACATATTGAAAAACATACAAGTTACAGCTAGCAACAGCAATTTTTTCAATCACCCACCAGACCTTGCTCAAAGCAGGTTGTGGCGTTGCAGCTCTATAACAAGAATCTATTACAATATTAGGCAATTTTAGTAGCAATTTAATCCAGAAAAAACAGTAAGCAATATTAACATATTGGTGACATCATGTATGTACTTGTGTGTCTTAAGTGTGATGAGTATGCAGATGATATTCAAACTAAGGATTGATAGTCAAGACCATAAAAGGTTTGTTCCAGAAACATACCCAGCGGCAGAGCCGGATGCACTCGAAGACATAGTGCCTGTCGATGTAGTCGTCCCGCTCGATGCAGTGCAGATGAGAAGCAGTGACGATCACCAGCGATCCTCCAAGAAGTAGAGGATCCAGTGAGTAGTCGTGTCGACAACGACACTCCCCAAAAACATAATTGTCGCCCTTCACCCGACAGTAGACGTTCTGGAGGCCTACCCTCCCTGTTCCCTGTGCGCGCAGGGACCAGGAATCAGGACGGGGAGAACCAGAGAGCAGTTGAATATGTGGTTGTCTTATGAAGCGAAGAAAAAATGACTGACGGAGGAGATGGGATTATAAGCTCGCGGCTCGGAAGCGAAGAGGCTCATGAGGAGATCAAGAGACAGGAGACGAGAGAGCTCTCGCCATCAAGGTTCAGTGGCAGTAACGGAGAAAACTCCCATCATCAAATTGCCACTACTTAAAAATGGAAGAAACTCCCGTAATTATGCGACTTGACTGGCAAAACCCGGCCCCGTCCGTCCGCTCGCCTGCCTGCCACGCCACGGCCACGCCCGGCCGCCGCCGACGGCGGCGCGCGCGTGGCATACCAGCGTCCTTTTCTCAGCTTCTCAATATAGATAGACAATGTCCAACCATATAAACTGAGTCAACGTCAAGTTAAAATCCTGTATGGTATTAAACCATATATCGCGCATTAATATGAGCCATAGAGTTTATTTTATTAAATATTATATGGGCCAAGCCCATAATATATCCAACAATCTCCACCAAACTCTAGGGTTCGTAGTAAAATAGTCTCAAAACCACATTTCTTTGATATACCAGAGTTTCGACGAAGACTGTTATGTTGAACATCCATCTAGAGCAATAGTTATACTCAGTCATAATTGAACAATGGACTATGCCTTGAATTGACAGTTTTGTGTGAGGTGAGTTTCACTAAAGTTCTTATCTGGTACTAGGCTGCAGCTAGCATCCCCTCTATTTGAAGCATATAAGTCACACTTCACGGCCTTTCATGAGTATCTAGAGATTATCCACATCTCATAGATTGTGACTAGCAATCGAACTCATATAGGTGTGTTCCTTCTAGGACGTTCTGTAGGACAACATGCCTACTTAAATAAGCTACTTGGGTTACATTAAGGAATTAACCAACATGCCATGCAGCATTGGAGAAATAGTGCATCTCAAACGATTCGGACTTTAACATAAGGGGTCTCTTCCTCGGTCAACCACTAGCTTGTTTCACCATCCTACTTCAGGGCATCTCCGTTCCCATAGGATAGGTTACCACTATGGAATGACTTCAAGTGGGTCTCAAGCCCAACTCCCTCGATGCACCTTCTATCATATTGAGGGACAGACCCTTTATAAACTGATCTGTCAGATTCTTCGATGTATGGACATAGTCCAATGTAATTACTCTAGAGTGTAACACCCCTGGTGTTACGAGCTTGCTTAGCACCGAGATTTAGGTACGAGAGGGATTAGCCAAACACGTTTTCGGGTTTTAGAAATTTATCACGCACGTGAAATGATAAGTCGTTTTAATTGTTTAGCACGAAAAACAATTTATATAAACAAAAATAAAATATAACTTATGTGTAATACTTAAGTAAAGATGACAAGCAAGTGGTGTAGTTAAATGTGTAGCTATAATTTGTGAAAACAAATGTGGTTAACGAGTGTTATTGGGAGCTCAAAGATCAAATATGAATTAAGATAAGCCTTTTTCGTTAAGTCGGCAAACACTTGAATTTATGTTTAAAGTACCATTTTTGGCGAATTATATTGAGCAAAATAGTTAAATAGTGCTTAAATATTTTGCTTCTACGGATTAGTATAAGGTACCGACAATTGCATGAAGTAATTGTTGGTTGAAGTTAACAAGGTTTAGATCTATTAAAAATTATGACAAAAGAGTTAATGGTTACTTAACCTCAATTGAAATCCTTAACTTTTCTAAGTATGGAAAAGTAGTAAGACAATGCTATTTTGACATTTAATTCCTAACAAAAATATTTAAACACTAGCTGCATGTTTTGGTATTGTCGATTGCGTCAAAGTGGGTACATGAGCATGGTGTAGGTCGAAGTTGTGTTGGTTGTCATGTGGAAATCGTAAAAATTGCCCAAAACCTCTTAGAACACGTGACAGATCATGTTTCGAGGCTCTGTTCGTGAACTGGCACTGGCGCTATGAGCTCGTTTTGGCATGCTTCTATCTCCCTCTCCAGCTACTCTCGGGGCATGAGGTTTGCTTCACTAGCTAGTGGGTAGTACCGGCCTCGGGTTAGCATAGTTAGTTGGGCTTTAGTTGAGTTAATCGACAGCCTTTGGTTCACTTTAAAATTCATGGGTGTCACTAATAGCAGCTGCTCAGCCGGAGTTTGCGGTCACCGTGTGCACGCGCGTGGCGGGCGCTGGGGTTGGCTATTGCCGGCTGTGGTTTTTTCCCTATGGGCCAGCGCGTGTGCAGCTACCGCGTGCCAACTAACGCCGCGGCATGTTTCTCACCTCTCCTTGCCTCTTGCTGGCCAACCCGCACCGTGCCGCTAGGCCGCGCGTAGGTCCAGGCCAATGTCATCGCGGCCGCCATCTGCCGACGTGGCGTGTGTCCTAGCAGCACATTTCACCTACCCGCCCTCCGGTTCATCTACCTTGAGCCAGTGCCGCTGCCGCCACATCGTGGCCATCCGGTCCCAGTCGCAGTGCCGAGGTGACGCTCCTCTGCCTTGCTTGTCCCGCTCGACGACGCCTGTGGGCCCGCTCAGGTCTCGCCACTTCCAGCCATGCGCACCACGCCAAGCTCTTCCCTGCCTCGTCAGCTAGGAGCACGTGCTTGTACCGCTCTGTTTTAACCCGCTTGGCCGTCCGTGTGTCTCTCCGCGACATGGCAGCAGTAGGGGCACCGCACTTCCCGCTCTCCCAATTCACCTTGCTCGAGGCTCCGCAGTTCGATTCCTCATACTAGCAAGTAGCCTAGGAGGTTATCTAGTAGCTCTGCCCACACCAAGGCGCAGCTGGGCATTGTGGTCGGCCAATTTGGCATCTTGATCGTCGTCGATCGAGACGCTGCCATAAACTTGAACCTTGGGGAGAGGTATGATTGGGGCAGTAGTAGTTCGATTGTTTGTAACCATGAACTCGCCTTGACCCCCCCCCTCCATTCGGTGCTCACGCTATTTTGTCCAGGGTGCTCACCAACGGTGCGGTGACGCACCGGTGATGCACTTGGGATGCCGCCATGCGGAGCGGTCGCACGTGGCTAGGCCACCTCAGCACTTCTCTGCCTCAACCGCCATCGTAGCATGAATTCCGGTGAGCTACTGGTGCTTACCCGCTATCTCCACCACCCGATAGTGCTGTAGGTCGTTGGGACGGGCACACCGCCACCAAAGTTAGCCACACGCCGCTGCTCCTCATGTCTGTGCGTCGCCGAGTCCTTTATCGCCACCTACCCCTGCGGGTTTAGCTGTAATGAGTGATCGTCCCTTTGGGCCTGCCGTTGCGGGTCTTGGTTGCCCAGCGTAACCACCGTTGCCGCCGGTGAGCTGCGCCGTCATGAGTGGGCACGCCGAGGACCGCCCCATTGCAAAGACAACATTTCGTGGGGTGTTTTGTGCAAAGCTCTAGTCTGGTGAAACAGTGCCGCACTGTATTGTTTGATTTTCTAAGAGTGCAAGTCTTCTTTTACAAGATGGGCAAGCGCGTAGGCCACTTGGTGGGCTAGCTTGCTACGCGCGTGGCCGCCCCCGCGTGAGCCGCTTAGGCTGCTGGGCCGAATCGTTGGCCATCGGCCCTTTTCTTTTTCTAAAGCGTTTTTTAATTTAGTTTCTAAAGGTATATTTGTAAAGTCAAGATAAATTTGTGTAGATGTCCAAAAATTGTGAAACCAATTTTGTTAGGTCCCTAAAATCATGAACTATCTGCTAATGTATTTTGTTCACATAGTTTTGTAATATTCTTAGGAGTTATATAATTAAATTGAGATACTTAATATTGTCAAAATATAAACTTGTAGGAATTGTTGTGATAAATTGGTGATAGTGTTGGCTTTGAAACTTTCATAGTAAATTCCTCACATTATTAGGTGCTCACTGTAATTTTTGTAGTTCCATAGGAATTATTTTGTTAAGGTAACGAAATGAGCCCTAGTACAAAAATACATATTTAATGAATCAAATGTCAAAAATAATTGGGGGTTTGTAGAACAAAAACATTTTCTAGAAACAAGCCTTACTTGGCGATGTGGATACGTAGACTAGTACATTAGTCATTAAGCTAGCTTGTTAGCTCGCGGAGCGTAATTGTATTATAGAGTTGCAGTTACCACTGATTAATTACGTCTCTGCGTTGCATCCATGTATATCATAATAGGAACAACGATGGATCGTGGAGATCACTGAAGTAGCGGAAAAGATGGTGCCTTGATGCTCGTGTCACCATGATGGAATGCTAACTTTTGGTTATCTCTTACCCAGACAATCCCCGGTGCATAACCCTTATTTTGAATAATCACTGAATATATATATCTGTGATGTGCATTTACGTTACAGGCATTTTATGGAAACCACCTGCATAAATATATCTGTCCTATGAGTCCTACTAGTACAGGTGCGAGTAGCTGCTATACTTAGGTTTTTTTGGTAGCATGAGTAACCTGCCGTTACTCACAATAGGTGATTATTATTATTACTCTCATGATAAAACGGTGAAAGGAAATGAAGACCGGACAGGGATATGGTATGGGTATTGGTGGGTGTAATAGGTTATGTCCCGCGGCCAACATGGCATAGCTTGGTTACACTATTTTTCCTGTCCGTGTCGGTTAAGAACCGGTCGTTGCATTGGATTCTAGTTAGGTCACAGACTTATTATCCTGAGCACATATTTGCTTATGGGAGCGGGAAGGCTCGTTGCTCTCTTATCGTGGGTTTCAGCTCTTTTCGGACTGACTGATTGGAGGCGGAGATGGTGGAGGTCTAAGCACCACACTGAGTCCAGGACTCAGGTGTGGGGGCTTGGAGTCCAAGTTTGGATGGGGACCTGGGCCCCTTGATAGGAGAGTGGTGGGTTGGTCTTGCTTGTGCCTGGGGTACAAGCGAGGCGTGTGTTTTGGGGTACCAGCTAGGATACATTGGTTCACGAACCGCCGTGTGATACGGTACGACTTGGCTATGATCTAGCACCGTAGTAAGAACTAGAATATGAAAGATGGTAAAATGGTTCTGATTGCTTACCACCTGCTTGAAAGTAGCAAAGGTACTTACATAGAATGGTTAGTTAATGAACTAATGATGACTGCTAATGAAATTGAATATAAGGATGCACGCTTAGTAAAGCTTCCTGCGGATGCAATAACCCACACACCAGATAGCCTTATATATCATTGGAGTCTTTTCTTTCCTCCTAATGGGTAAGCCTTACTGTAACACCCTGGTGTTACATTGTAATGTTTTGCTTAAACATCGCATGAGCATCATGGTTATGTGCATATGTGTATGACAGGCTTTATAATCAATGTTTGGCATTGAAACATTTTTATGAAACGGGAAAGCGAATGTTATGTTTCGTGTCACATAACGTGTTTATTATCTTAATCGACTTCTTGTTAAAACAAAATGTTATAAAACGTTTTTGCGAACGGCGATAAAAAAATGTGTGGTCGAAGACATGGATGGCTAGCGAGTACGTCCCGGGGGTCAGGTTTGGGATTCAACGCGAAACCATTCGAATCGACGTCCTTCGCGTAAGTTTTAGAAGAGGTCGACGAAGCCATCTTTGGCATTATTTGTAGAACAATTGGCTTAAGGAGTAGCGCAATGTCACGACTATGGTTGATGGCTTGTTGTACCCCTTTGCGCATCTAGCAATTAGCTTAGCGTTTGGGACACGGCGTACGCGTTTTCTAACCGCTTTAAAAATCGTGCACGGCCCCTAGCTGAGTCCTGAGCGCGGTCACCACCCCTGCTAGCTTGCCAACGCTGTGCCGCACGGGCCACACCTGTTGCCACCCGACTGCGCCCATTGCCGTGTTTGTGCACGCGCATGCCCTGCGCGCCAAGGCCACGATCCCGCTGCTGCTCGCCTCGCCAGCTGACGCGTTGCGCCCTGGTCGCCGGCCGTGCTCTGCCAGCGCCTTGCCCTGCCCCGCTGTGGCCATTGTCGCACCGGGTCCCGCGTTCGTGTCGCCAGCGGCTACGCTCGGTACTGCATCATTGACTTCCTTGGCTGCTTGCGCGCTGGACGACTGCCTGCTTCACCGTCACCTCGGCATCGTGTCCGCAGTGTCTGTTGGCTGGCGCTACCTGCTGCAGCGCCATAACGTGTCTCGTCGCTTTGCGGCAGCAGCCGTGCGTACGGCTGCCTAGAGCACATCCTGATGCTCCCCATGGCCAGGCACGTCGGTACCTTGCGTTGACATCCGCAGATGAGCCGTGCCGTGCCATGACCTCCCCTGCCTCCGCCGTCTCCATGCCCACCATGATGACTCCGTCAAATTCGCCGTGGCAGCAGCGCCTCGTTTCAAATTGAGCACGTTTCTGACTCCACTAGGTAGCCTGCTGCCCTACCGACCCCGCATAACCAACTGTAGCTCTGCCATAGGCCCTAATTTTGAAAAGACGAGTTTTTGGGTCCTTAAGACTAGGAGTGCCTGCGCCGTCGGCTCTCATCGCCACCAGGGCAGCTCAGTCCAATTCCTAGCGCTACTAGGCTCTCCTCTAGTAGGTTGTCACCGTGCTCACCACAGCATAGGCCCTACCGCCATAGCGTAGCCCATGGCACGGCCATGCCATTGCCATGCTCTGCCGCACTCATCATGCGCACGTGGCCGGCTTGGCCTGAGCCATCTCTGATCGATTCATCGCGCCTTTTGGTTCCGTGGATGCCCGCCGTCGTGGTCCGAGCCCGCTGCGACGTCTCGGTGCGTGTGTCTCTGCCCTGCGCTTTGCGTTCGCGCATAGGTGAGTGTCGGCTCATTATTTTGGTAGGAGGAGGGCTGGGTGGCCGGCGTGGATCGTCGATGCCAGTCCCGTCACGCCGGTGTGCGCGGGTGGCCGCAGGGGCGTCGCCGGTGAGAGGACGAGTAGTTCGGAGGGTGCTGCTATAAAAGCATAGACTGATGAAATAGTGACGTAGAGTTTGCTACGAATTCATTGTAGTTCGGGGGTGCCCGTGCATAATCGCCTTCGCGCGCAGGCTTTCCCCGTCGCGGGTCGTTGGCCGTCTGGGCCACGCCTCCGCGTGGGCCGCGCGCTGGGCTACTGTCGCACGCGGGCAGGATGACGCGCTGGACCAGGCTGCGCGTGGTGGGCCAGCGAATGAGGATTCGGTTTTCCTTATTTCCTGGGAATAGAAATGCTTATTATTTTCTGTTATGAATCCAACTTCGATAAATCATAGTAAATTGCCTGGTTGTCCAAAAATAGTGAAACCAAGTTTGTTAGGTTCGCAAAAATGTCATCTACCTGTTAGTACAGTTAGTTCACCATTAGCTATTAGGATGGTAGGCTCATAAGATTTAAGTAGAAAGCTTTGCGGTATATCGATCAATAATTGCAGGATTTGTTGTGGCGAACCGACAATAGCTTTAGCTTCGAAATTGTTACAGTAGGGTCCTTAGACCTTTACATCCTTGCTGTAAAATGGGTAGCCATAGAGCGAGTCGCTTAATGGCGTAGTTATTATCCTTGTTTTAGTGTATGTATCGTAAACTAGCATTTGGAGTAGGAGTATCCGTAGTCACCGTAAGAATGTATGACACGTTCATACTTGTTAGTAGTGCTGGTACGTAGCTTAGACCTTAGTGGGTAGATATCACTTAGTAGTTTAATAGAGGTACTTTTGCATTGAGAATTTCTATTGCCATAGTGTTAATCATTGCATCATCATTTCATGTAAATCACGAACAGGTAGACTTCGTACCCATCGGTGAGCCAGAGTACGACAAGGTGATCAAGGAGTACGAGGAGGAGCTCTTCGCACAGGAGGGAGGCCAGGAGCCTATTGGTACTGACTTTGCTGACCCGGCACCTACCCAAGGCAAGCCCCAGTGCATAACCCCTATTTTTAAATGATCACTGAATATATTTATATGATATGCATTAACGCTACAGGCATTTTATGGAAACTACATGCATAAATATATCCACCATGAGTCCTACTAGTACAGGTCGAGTAGCTGCTATGCTCAGGATGTCGGTAGCGTGAGTAACCTACCGTTACTCGCAAATAGGTGATTAAACTATGATGTCATGATGAAATAATGGAAAGCAAAATGGTGACCGGACAGGGATGTGGGTTTGGTACTGGTGGGTGTGAGGGGTTGTGTCCTGCGGCCAACAGGGCATAGCCCAGTTACACTTCTTCCCTATCTGTGTCGATTAAGGACCGATCGTTGCATATGACTCTAGGCAAGTCACAGACTATTGTCTCGAGCACATACTTGGGTATAGGCGCAGGGAAGACTTGCTGCTCTCTTGTCGTGGATCTGGCTCTTTCCGGACCGACTGATGGGAAGAGGAGGTGGTGGAGGTCCTTGCACCGCACTGAGTCCGGGACTCAGAGGTGGGGGCTTGGAGTCCAAGTTTGGACGGGGACCTAGACACCTGGGACAGGAGAGTGGTGGGTTAGTCCTACTTGTGCTTGGGGTACAAGCGGGGCATGTGTCTTCGGGGCACCTGGCTGGGCACATTGATTCGTGAATTGCCGGGTTATCCGGTACGACTTGTCTGCGGTTTAGCACCGTAGTAAGAACTGGAAGTGGAAAAAGGAGAAGGAACAGTATTGATTGCTTAACTCTTGCTTGAAAGTAGCACAGGTGCTTATATAGATTGACTAGATGAAAACTTAATCTGACTAATGATAATAATGTATTAATAAGGACTCACTATTAGTATTGCTTTTTGCTAAAAGAGAACCAGCAAACCATAGAGCCTAGCATATTCCTTGGAGTCGAGAAAGTATTCCCACTGGTCGGATAAGTCTTGCGAGTACATTGTGTACTCAGGGTTTATTTACCCCTGTTGCAGGTGATGCTTGAGGAGTACCTTGTGTGGAGGATTCTTCTGGTGGGCTCAGACGAAATCCTCGTTATCTTATCGCTAGATGTTATCTTTTAATATTCCGATGTTTATCGTTCTACACTCTGTATTTGGCATTGTAATAATGTACTTTTTAAGAAACTCTAATGTATGAGATGGACTTGTGTTGTAACTCGTTTTCATTATTGGATCCTTGGGAAAAATGTGGATCTTTCGGGTTCTCCCTCAGGGTGTGCCCGACGGACACCACTCGCTGTAGTTACTTTTGGGGTGCTTAGTGTCTGGTGGAAGACAAGCGCCTCCGTAAGTACGCTATTTCGGGCGGTTCTGCCACAGTTGGTACCAGAGCCAATAATGGTCACGAGTTCCTCACTCTTTTACAAAACTAAAAGCTTGACCAACAAAAGTTTTGCGAAAAGTAGGATGCGATCAAGTTAAGTTATATGAGTATAAGCCCTAGCTATATGGTATATCTAGGAGAGCGGCACTGGTTTTATCTAATCAGTTTTCTGCAGGTAGACTGACTTACGGTGCGTAAGAAATCGCTTAGTATACGGAAAGTGAGTGTGCGATGTGCCGAAAATTTTATGAACGCCGCTATATTCTGGCCTAAGTGAACGTATAGGTCGGAGCATGCATCATATAATAGTATCTACTTGAACTAGGAATCCTCCTTCACGTATAATGAAAGTAGGGATTGGTAGGACTAACTAAATAAATGCTTTAATAAATGTGCTGTCATCTCTTTAATCCCTGGATTCTGATCGGGAAGGTGTCCTAATGGATGGTTTGTCTCTCTTACAGATGAATCTGAGGTTCGGACGCGGGAGTACCAGTTCGGGTGCGGCCAACGAGGGCCATGGTGACAGTGCTCGGGAGGTTCCACCTTTGGTTCCTCAACCTTTTCCGCCACCGCCACCACCTCCGCTGATGTCCCCCGTGGAGATCATGGTGGAGTTGTTGGCTGCTCGCCGGGAGTCAGCCGCTGCTCATCAGGAGACAGCTCGTGCCATGGAGATTATGGCACAGGCCATCGCGGGTCTCGCCCGTGGAGGCCCCGGGGGCAACGGTGGGAATGGGGGTGGTGCTCGCCGTCCTGAGGGACAGTCCTCTTACCAGGACTTCCTCAAGACCCACCCACCCACGTTCACGCCATTGGATGACCCTTTGGAGGCGGAGCACTGGCTTCACATGCTAGAGCAGAAGTTTCGGCTGCTTGGAGTGGCCAATGAGCAGAAGGTGCACTTTGCATCCCGACAGCTTTTGGGGTCGGTAGGTGCTTGGTGGGAGACTTTCCAGGCCACGGAGCTGCCGGATCACCCGGCAACGTGGCAGGAGTTCTCCACCGCCTTCCGCGAGTTCTTCATACCTACTGGTGTTATCCACCAGAAGGTGACCGAGTTCATGGAACTACGCCATGGGAGCAGGACGGTAATGGAGTATGTAACCTAGTTTAACCACTTGGCTCAGTATGCTGGTAGTCAGGTGGACACGGATGACAAGAAGAGGGATCGCTTCTTTCGCGGTCTCACTCCTGCTCTTCAGGAGAAACTATACCTGGGGAACTATCAGGCCTTTGGGGCTCTGATGAACGCCGCCATTGCTCTTGAGGGTTTTCAGCGGGCATCTCAGGCGGATTGGAAGCGGAAGCGGGTGGCAGCTGGATCCTCCAGCCACCCTCATATGCAGAAGGTGTCAATTGTGAGGCGGGGGTCCTATCAACCATCCGGCAGACCTTCGTTCCGGTCTCCCCAACAGACGTCACAGACTTCCTCTACTCAGTACAAGGCACCTCCACAGCAGGTGCAGCCCCAGCAGACATAGGGATAGCAGGTCCTACCTTGTCAGGGATTTGGGAACAAGCCTGGTGCTTGTTTCAAGTGTGGCATGGATGGCCACTATGCCAGGGAGTGTCCTCAGCAGTAGGCAACTCTATCGTCTCAGCCGTCTGCAAATTCCAGGCTTGTTAAGAGGACTATCATCAAGAGGAAGGTGCCCAGCAGATCTGGTCAAGTGAACTTCATAGATGCTCAGCAGGTTGTGCCGTAGGAAATAGTTATGGCTGGTATGTTTACCATCGAATCCCATCCAGCTTTGGTGTTGTTTGATTCTGGTGCATCGCATTCTTTTATGAGCATGGGGTTTGTAGAGCGGCACAACTTATCACTATTGGCTATACCGTATGCCTATAAGATCCGTACTGTGGGTTCTCAGATGTTCATCAATACCCGCACGGATACAGTAAGTTTGGTGTTAGCCACCCACACTTACCGTCTACAGTTCATGATAATGCCTGGGCAAGGCATTGATGCTATTCTTGGAATGAGCTGGTTGCGGGTGTATGAGGTAGTATTGGATATGAAGAGAAGAAGTGTAGAGTTACGGCTTCCATCTTCTGAGGATAGGATGTCTCTCATCATACCCTCAGAACTAGTCTTACCTGTTGCTGCCCATGCTGAAGTCGTTCCTGATTTTACCTCTATTCCAATAGTATGTGAGTTCCCAGATGTTTTCCCTGAAGATCTTCCTGGATTGCCACCAGACCGTGAGGTAGAATTCTCCATTGAGCTTGAGCCTAGTACTGCTCCTATCTCTAGACGTCAGTATCGCATGGCTCCGAGAGAACTAGCAGAAATGAAGAAGCAACTGGAGGAGTTGATGGACAAGGGTTTCATCCGCCCAAGTTCTTCACCATGGGGTTGTCCAGCGATTTTCATGAAGAAGAAGGATGGTACTCTGCGGATGTGTGTGGATTACCGCCCCCTTAATGCGGTAACAGTTAAGAACAAGTATCCTTTGCCCCGCATAGATACTTTGTTTGATCAGTTAGCTGGTGCCAAGGTGTTCTCGAAGATAGATCTCCAATCGGGCTACCATCAGATCAAGATCAGGCCACAGGATATACCAAGGATAGCTTTCTCTACTAGGTATGGGCTGTATGAGTACCTAGTGATGTCTTTCGGTCTCACCAATGCCCCGGCTTTCTTCATGTACCTGATGAACTCAGTCTTCATGCCAGAGTTGGATAAGTTTGTGGTAGTGTTCATTGATGACATTTTGATCTATTCCAAGAATGATGAAGAGCATGCCTGTCACCTCCGGATAGTCCTAACTCGACTAAGGGAGCACCAGCTATATGCTAAATTCAGCAAGTGCAAGTTTTGGTTAGATCGAGTGTAGTTTTTGGGCATGTGTTGACACCCGAGGGCGTTTCTGTGGATCCCAGCAAGGTGCAAGATGTATTAGATTGGAAGTCTCCTAGGTCTGTGCACCAGATCCATCAGTTCCTTGGGCTAGCTGGATACTATCGGCATTTTATCCCTGATTTCTCCAAGATAGCCCAGCCCTTGACTAAGTTGCTCTAGAAAGAAGCTAAGTTTGTTTGGAGTCTAGCTTGTGAAGAAGCTTTTCAGTCCCTGAAGACTTTTCTGATCATGGCTCCTGTGTTGGCCCAACCAGATATTGAGAGGCCCTTTGATGTTTACTGTGATGCCTCGAAGACGGGATTGGGGTGTGTGCTTATGCAAGAGGGGCGTGTGATAGCTTATGCTTCACGCCAACTGAAGAAGCACGAGGTGAACTACCCTACCCATGATTTAGAGCTAGCTGCTGTAGTTCACTCTTTGAAGATTTGGAGGCATTATTTGTTGGGCAACAAAGTGCATATCTTCACTGACCACAAGAGCCTTAAGTATATTTTCACTCAGTCTGAGTTGAACATGAGGCAAAGGAGATGATTAGAGTTGATCAAGGATTATAATTTGGAAGTCCACTATCATCCAGGAAAAGCCAATGTGGTAGCTGATGCCTTAAGTCGTAAGTCGCATCAGGTTGAGGAAATAACCTTGTCACTCCACCACACTAAGGTGCTAGCTCAGATTGCATTGACCTCAGAATTGCTGGAGCAAATTATTCGGCAGTAGAAGGAAGACCCCGAAGAGATTCCTCACATCAAGAAGTTGCTAGCAGAAGGGCGTGGACCTCATTTTAGCAGTGATGAGCAGGGGGTCGTAAGATACAAGGATAGACTGGTGGTTCCATCCAATGAAGAGCTGAAAAGAAAGATTTTGCAAGAAGCCCATCATTCCAAGCTGTCTATCCACCCTAGTAGCAACAAGATGTACCATGATCTGCGCAAACTATACTGGTGGTCCTACATGAAGCAAGATATCACCCAGTTCGTTGCAGAGTGTGACACTTGTGGTAGAGTCAAGGCAGATCATATGCGTACTCCTGGATATCTGCAGCCCTTGCCCATTCCTGTTTGGAAATGGGAGGATATTTCCCTAGATTTCATTGTGGGTTTACCCCGCACCTCCTCTGGCTTTGATTCTATTTGGGTCATTATGGACCGTCTCACCAAGTCTGCCCACTTCTTTCCGGTGGACACTAGATACAATGCCAAGAAGTATGTGGAGTTATACTTTGATCGGATTGTGACCCTACATGGAGTTCCTCTCACCATCATCTCTGATAGAGGGTCAGTTTTTGTCTCTCGTTTCTAGGAGAAACTCCAGGAGTGTTTGGGTACTCGTCTTCTCAGAAGCTCGGCATACCACCCACAGACTGATGGTCAAACTGAAAGGGTGAACCAGGTGCTCGAGGATATGTTGTGGGCTTGTACCATCTCTTTTCCTGAGAAGTGGGATCATTGTTTGAAGCTGGCAGAATTTTCATATAATAACAGCTATCAAGAGAGTATCCGCATGGTGCCATTTGAAGCTTTATATGGACAGAAGTGTAGGACGCCACTAAACTGGGTTGAAGTAGGAGACCATGGGTACTTCAGGCCTGATTTCATAAAGGAGGCTCGAGAGAAAGTAAATATAATTCGTGAACACTTGAAGTCAGCTCAAAGTCGACAGAAGGCTTACGCAGACAAGCGAAGAAGGCCTTTGGAATTTATAGTAGGCGATTATGTGTATCTCAAGGTATCTCCTATGAGAGGGGTACATTGGTTTGGAGTCCATGGCAAGTTAGCCCCTCAGTATGTGGGTCCATACAAGGTGTTGTAGCAGTGTGGCTCCATTGCGTATCGTCTCCAACTCCCTGAAATTCTCTCGGCAGTTCACAATGTGTTTCACGTCTCACAATTGAAGAAATGCCTATGAGTTCCTGAAGAATCTATGGAAATAGAAGGACTTCTGCTCCAACTTGATCTGTCTTATGTGGAGCATCCTATAAAAATCTTGGATGAGAAGGAGAGAGTGACCAGAAACAGGGTGATAAAGTTTTACAAGGTGCAATGGCAAAATCATTCAGAAGATGAAGCAACCTGGGAGCAAGCATTACCCCCATCTCCTCTCTGGGTCGGATAGTTAGTTATTGCGCCAAATGTACTCCCTACCTCTTTCTCACACTAGGCACATGAAATCTTAGGTCGAGATTTTGTTTTAGGGGGGTAGATTTGTAACACCCTGGTGTTACATTGTAATGTTTTGCTTAAACATCGCATGAGCATTATGGTTATGTGCATATGTGTATGACAGGCTTTATAATCAATGTTTGGCATTGAAACATTTTTACGAAACAGGAAAGCGAATGTTATGTTTCGTGTCACATAACGTGTTTATTATCTTAATCGATTTCTTGTTAAAACAAAATGTTATAAAACGTTTTTGTGAACGGCGATAAAAAAATGTCCGGTCGAAGACATGGATGGCTAGCGAGTATGTCCGGGGGGTCGGGTTTGGGATTCGACGCGAAACCATTCGAATCGACGTCCTTCGCGTAAGTTTTAGAAGAGGTCGACGAAGCCATCTTTGGCATTATTTGTAGAACAATTGGCTTAAGGAGTAGCGCAATGTCGCGACTGTGGTTGATGGCTTGCTGTACCCCTTTGCGCATCTAGCAATTAGCTTAGCATTTGGAACATGGCGTACACGTTTTCTAACCGCTTTAAAAATCGTGCACGGCCCCTAGCTGAGTCCTGAGCGTGGTCACCACCCCTGCTAGCTTGCCAACGCGCTCTGCCGCGCGGGCCACACCCGCTGCCACCCGACTGCGCCCATTGCCATGTTTGTGCGCGTGCACGCCCTACGCGCCAAGGCCACGATCCCGCTGCTGCTCGCCTCGCCAGCTGACGCATTGCGCCTTGGTCACCGGCCATGCTCTGCCAGCGCCTTGCCCTGCCCCGCTGTGGCCGTTGTCGCACCAGGTCCTGTGTTCGCATCGCCAGCGGCTACGCTCGGTACTACATCATTGACTTCCTTGGCTGCTTGCACGCTGGACGACTGCCTGCTTCACCGTCACCTCGGCATCGCATCTGCGGTGTCCGTTGGCTGGCGCTACCAGCTGTGGCGCCATAACGCGTCTCGTCGCTTTGCGGCAGCGGCCGTGCAGACGGCTGCCTAGAGCACGTCCTGATGCTCCCCATAGCTAGGCACGTCGGTACCTTGCGTTGACATCCACAGACGAGCCATGCCATGCCATGACCTCGCCTGCCTCCGCTGTCTCCATGCCCGCTGTGATGACTCCGTCAAATTCACCGTCGCAGCAGCGCCTCGTTTCAAATTGAGCACGTTTCCGACTCCACTAGGTAGCCTGCTGCCCTACCGACCCCGCATAGCCGACTGTAGCTCTGCCATAGGCCCTAATTTTGAAAAGACGAGTTTTCGGGTCCTTAAGACCAGGAGTGCCTACGCCGTCGGCTATCATCGCCACCAGGGCAGCTCGGTCCAATTCCTAGCGCTACTAGGCTCTCCTCTAGTAGGTTGTCACCGTGCTCACCACAGCCTAGGCCCTACCGCCGTAGTGCAGCCCATGGCACGGCCGTGCCATTGCCGTGCTCCACCGCACTCATCGTGCGCACGTGGCTGGCTTGGCCTGAGCCATCTCCGATCGATTCATCGCGCCTTTCGGTTCCGTGGATGCCCGCCATCGTGGTCCGAGCCCGCTGCGACGTCTCGGTGCATGTGTCTCCGCCCTGCGCTTTGCGTTCGCGCATAGGTGAGTGTCGGCTCGTTATTTTGGTAGGAGGAGGGCTGGGGTGGCCGGCGTGGATCATCGGTGCCAGTCCCGTCGCGTTGGTGTGCGCGGGTGGCCATAGGGTGTTGCTGTAAAAGCATAGACTGATGAAATAGTGATGTAGAGTTTGCTGCGAATTCATTGTAGTTTGGGGGTGCCCGTGCATAATCGCCTTCGCGTGCAGGCTTTCCCCGTTGCGGGCCGTTGGCCTTCTGGGCCGCGCCTCCACGTGGGCCGCGCGCTGGGCCGCTGTCGCGCGTGGGCGGGGTGACGCGCTGGACCAGGCTACGCGTGATGGGCCGGCAAATGAGGATTCGGTTTTCCTTATTTCCTGGGAATAGAAATGCTTATTATTTTCTGTTATGAATCCAACTTCGATAAATCGTAGTAAATTGACTGGTTGTCCAAAAATAGTGAAACTAAGTTTGTTAGGTTCGCAAAAATGTCATCTACCTGTTAGTACAGTTAGTTCACCATTAGCTGTTAGGATGGTAGGCTCATAAGATTTAAGTAGAAAGCTTAGCGGTATATCGATCAATAATTGCAGGATTTGTTGTGGCGAACCGACAATAGCTTTAGCTTCGAAATCGTTACAGTAGGGTCCTTAGACCTTTACATACTTGTTGTAAAATGGGTAGCCGTAGAGCGAGTCGCTTAATGGCGTAGTTATTATCCTTGTTTTAGTGCATGTATCGTAAACTGGCATTTGGAGTAGGAGTATCCGTAGTCACCATAAGAATGTATGACACATTCATACTTGTTAGTAGTGCTAGTACGTAGCTTAGACCTTAGTGGGTAGAAATCACTTAGTAGTTTAATAGAGGTACTTTTGCATCGAGAATTTCTGTTGCCGTAGTGTTAATCATTACATCGTCATTTCATGTAGATCACGAACAGGTAGACTTCGTACCCGTTTGTCAGCCGGAGTACGACGAGGTGATTGAGGAGTACAAGGAGGAGCTCTTCACACAGGAGGGAGGCCAGGAGCCTGTTGGTACTGACTTTGCTGACCCAGCACCTACCCAAGGCAAGCCTCGGTGCATAACCCCTATTTTTAAATGATCACTGAATATATTTATATGATATGGATTTACGTTACAGGCATTTTATGGAAACTACATGCATAAATATATCCACCATGAGTCCTACTAGTACAGGTCGAGTAGCTGCTATGCTCAGGATGTCGGTAGCGTGAGTAACCTGCCGTTACTCGCAAATAGGTGATTAAACTATGATATCATGATGAAATAATGGAAAGCAAAATGGTGACCGGACAGGGATGTGGGTTTGGTACTGGTGGGTGTGAGGGGTTGTGTCCTGCGGCCAATAGGGCATAGCCCGGTTACACTTTTTCCATGTCTGTGTCGATTAAGGACCGGTCATTGCATATGACTCTAGGCAAGTCACAGACTATTGTCCTGAGCACATACTTGGGTATGGGCACAGGGAAGACTTGCTGCTCTCTTGTCGCGTATCCGGCTCTTTCTGGACCGACTGATGGGAAGAGGAGGTGGTGGAGGTCCTTGCACCGCACTGAGTCCGGGACTCAGAGGCGGGGACTTGGAGTCCAAATTTGGACGGGGACCTGGACACCCGGGACAGGAGAGTGGTGGGTTAGTCCTACTTGTGCCTGGGGTACAAGTGGGGCGTGTGTCTTCGGGGCACCTAGCTGGGCACATTGATTCGTGAATCGGCGGGTTATCCGGTACGGCTTGTCTGCGGTTTAGCACTGTAGTAAGAACTGAAAGTGGAAAAAGGAGAAGGAACAGTATCGATTGCTCAACTCTTGCTTGAAAGTAGCACATGTGCTTATATAGATTGACTAGATGAAAACTTATTTCGGCTGATGATAATAATGTATCAATAAGGACTCACTATTAGTATTGCTTTTTGCTAAAAGAGAACCAGCAAACCATAAAGCCTAGCATATTCCTTGGAGTCGGGAAAGTATTCCCACTGGTCGGATAAGTCTTGCGAGTACATTGTGTACTCAGGGTTTATTTACCCCTATTGTAGGTGATGCTTGAGGAGTACCTTGTGTGGAGGATTCTTCTGGTGGGCTCAGACGAAATCCTCGTTATCTTATCGCTAGATGTTATCTTTTTAATATTCCGTTGTTTATCGTTCCGCACTCTGTATTTGGCATTGTAATAATGTACTTTTTAAGAAACTCTAATGTATGAGATGGACTTGTGTTGTAACTCGTTTTCATTATTGGATCCTCGGGAAAAATGTGGATCTTTCGGGTTCTCCCTCGGGGTGTGCCCGACGGACACCGCTCGCTGTAGTTGCTTTTGGGGTGCTTAGTGTCTGGTGGAAGATGAGCGCCTCCGTAAGTACGCTATTTCGGGCGGTTCTGCCACACTTACAGAGTACAATTGAGTACTCAGGGTTTGTTCTAACCTGTTGTAGGTGACAGGAACAAGTGGAGCTAACACTTGTGTGTGGAAACCTCCTGGTGGGCTCAGCGAGGATTTTCTTAACGTTGAGGACATAGAGTTTATTGAAACTTCCACCCAAAATGTTTTACAATGGAAAAATTTATAACATGCTATGATGTATATAACAGATCATCATGTTAAGGTTTAACTTGTCATTAAATGATTTTATTTCCGCTAAAACTCTGATAACATGATTATATTCCGTTGTTATAAATAATAAATATTATACTCTGATGTTGCATGGAAAGTGATGTAAGAAATGGCTAAAATGTTGTAAGCTTTATTCTGTCATTTATGATCCTATTGAAAAATGTGGATTTTTGGGTTCTCCCATGGGGTGTGCTCGACAGAACTATTTAAATTAGCTCACTTTCAGGGTGTTTAGTGTCTAATGGAAGACAAGCACCTTTGCAAGTGAGTTATTTTAGCCGGTTCTACCACACGGAGTTTCTCATGATAGATTTTAACCGCCTTTTCACATGCCTTGTAGACTTCATGTTGTCTCTAGAACTGTTCACCTTGATTATCACCGTTTGGTTATCACAGTTCATGGAAATGGCCAGTATCAATTTTTCAACTAACGGTAAATCCATTAGGAGCTCATGAAGCCACTCGTCCTCAATGCCGACGGTGTCTAATGCTGTGAGTTATGCTTCCATTATTGACCTCGTTAAGACAGTCTGCTTGTAAGACTTCTATGAAACAGCGCCACCTCCAAGTGAGAACACATATCCACTTGTGGCGTAAATCTCATCAGCATCAGATATCCAATTTGCATCACAGTAACTCTCTAGTACTCTCGGGTACCCAGTATAGTGAATGCCATAGCTCATGGTTCCTTTCAGATAGTGCAACACCCTCTCAAGAGCATGTTAGTGTTTATCTCTCGGATTTGAAACAAACTGGCTAAGTTTGCACATAGCAAACGAAATATCAGGCCTTGTTACACTGGCCAAATACATAAGTGAGCCAACAATTTGAGAATATCTCAATTGATCCCATGCTATTCTACGATTTTTCCTTAATAGCACACTTGGGTCATAAGAAGTTGGAGCAGGCGTGTAGTCACTATATCCAAAGCGATTTAGCACCTTTTCCACATAGTGGGATTGCACAAGTGTTACCCCACCATTTTTTTCTCTCAGTAGCTTTATGTTAAGAATAACATCAGCCTCACCCAAGTCTTTCATTCAAAATTACTAGATAAAAAATCTTTCGCTTTCTTGATCACATTAATATTATTACCAAAAATTAAAATATCATCCACATAAAAGCACAAAATTACACTTTCTCCCCCACCATACAAATAATAGACACATTTATCAGCTTCATTCACAGCAAAGTCGGCTGATGTCAAAGTTTTGTCAAACTTCTCATGCCACTACTTAGGAGCTTGCTTTAGGCCATACAATGATTTTAATAATTTACAAACCTTACCCTCATGACCTTTTGCTACAAATCCATTAGGCTAATCCATGTAGATCTCTTCCTCAAGCTCTCCATTCAAGAAAGTTGTCTAACGTCCATCTGATGAACGAGAAGACCATGTGAGACAGCCAAAGAAAGCAACACGCGTATGGTCGTCAAACAAGCAACTGGTGAGTATGTATCAAAATAGTCCTTGCCTTCCTTTTGAGTATAACCATTAGCCACTAGCCTCGTCTTGTACTTCTCAATAGTACTATCAGGCCTAAGCTTCTTTTTGAAGACCCATTTACACCCCACTAGTTTACATCCGTAAGGACGATCAACCACTTCCCAAGTTCCATTAGATATAATAGAGTCCATCTCACTTTGAATTTCTTCCTTCCACAAGTCAGCATCGAGAGATGAATATGCCTCAGCTATGGTTGTGGGAGTGTCATCCACAAGGTATATAATATAGTCTTCACCAAAGAACTTTGCAGTCCATCTCTTACTCTCTTGAGTGACTATATTATTATCCTCCTCAGGAATTTCTTCATGGGTTTCAACATCAGCGTGTATTATCAGTTCAAGTGTCTCAGGCAGAAAAATAGATTCATGACTAGAAGTGCTAGGTGTATTTTTCATGGGAAATTCACTCTAAAAAATATCACATCTCTAGATTCCATAATTATACCAACAACCATATCCAGAATACTAGAGTTTAATATTAAAAATCTATAACCCCCGCTGTGAATAGCATAATCGACAATGACACAATCAACAGTTTTTGGTCTAAACTTTCATTTTTTGTTTATTGGCACATTCACATTTGCCAAACAACCCCATGTTCGCAGTTAAGAAAGATTTAATCTCTTCTTATCACATTCCTCGAATGGTGTAATTTCTTTGTTCTTTGTGGGCACCTATGGCAGAACCGCCTAATTTAATGCCTCACAGGAGTGCTTGTCTTCCATTAGACACTAAGCACTCAAGGGAGAACACTAGATTACTCGGTTCCATCGGGCACACCTCAGGGGAGAACCCAAAAATCCACATTTTTGCCATCAGGATCACAAATGAGATAATAAAGCTTACATCATTCGTAACCATTTCTTACATCACTTTTAATACAACATCAGAGTATAATATCTATTAATCTAACAGCGGAATGAAATCATATTATCAGAGTTAGAAATGATTGAATTGAACAGCAGAATAGAAACAGGTGAACAGAGTTATAGCGGAAATAAACATCTATTAATGACATGATGAAGTATTGATATATACACTATGACAACATATTATGAAACTTTCATTTATAAAAGCATTTGGTGAGAGTTATAAATAGCAACTACGATCGCAGCGTAAAGGAAATCCTCTCTGAGTCCACCAGGAGGAATCCACACACAAAGGTCAGCTCAAGCCTCCACCTGTTACCTGCAACAGGGGGAATAAAACCCTAAGTACTCAATTATACTCAGCAAGACTTACCCGATAGGAGAAAAGAAAAGACTCTAAGGATATGCAAGGCTATCTGGCTTGTGAGTTTATTGCATTTGCAGGAAGCATTACTAAGCGTGCGTCCTTATGTTTGATTTTTATTAATAGCCGCATTCGTTCATTAACTAACTATGCTACGTAAGCACCTGTGCTACTTTCAAGCATGTGGTAAGCAATCAGATTTCCTTTGTCCATCTTCCATCTTTCATCTCTTACTACGATGCTAAACCGTAGACAAGCCATACCGGATAGCCCGGCGATTCACGAATCAATGCCCCCAGCTGGGTACCCCGAAAACACATGCCCCGCTTGTACCCCAGGCATAAGCAGGACCAACCCATCACTCTCCTATCCCGGGTGTCCAGGTCCCCATCCAAACTGGGACTCCAAGCCCCCACCCCTAAGTCCTGGACTCAGTGCGGCGCAAGGACCTCCTCCACCAAAACAAACCCTGACAGTCGGTCAAAGAGCCAGATCCGTGACAAGAGAGCAACAAGTCTTCCAAGCGCCCATACACAAGTATGTGCTCAGGATAATAAGTCTGTGACCTGCCTAGAGTCATATGGAACGATCGGTCCTTAACCGACCAGACAGGGAAAAACAGTGTAGCCAAGCTATGCCCCGTGTCCACGGCGACACAACTCCTTACACTCACCAATACCCAAACCATATCCCTGCCCGGTCACCATTTTCATATTTTCCGAGTGATAGTAATCCAATAATGTATTTCCTATCTCTCGCGAGTGACAGGCAATCACTCGACTTCTACCGAAGTCCTGTAGCATAGCATTCTACACGATCCTGTCATACTAGTAAGACTCATAGGATAAAGATATATATGCAAGTGGTTCCATTCAACTCCTTGAAACTTAATGCACAATTATAATTTAAACTGCAGAAAAGTAGGGGTTATGCACCGGGGCTTGCCTGGGTAAAATATAATTAGAAGTTAGCTTTCCATCATGGCGACATGATCTCCAAAAGCACCATTTCTTCAGCAACTCCCGATGACTCCGTGATCCATCGACGTCCCTATCATGATATGCAATGTAATGAAATGCAAGGGTATGATCAACTGACTGAAATTGTGACTCGTATAAATACGCTCTACGTCTCTCAAGTGAACGAGCTAGTTCTAACGACGACCGTACTTAGGCTACATATCCATGTTGTCGCATAAGACCTTATTTCTCAACAATTCTTTTAGTTATATAAACCAACGGTGTTTCTTTATTCGTAATAGGACATCATTATTTATCTAGCAATTGATTATTCTAGAATTACAAAAATTACGATGAGCAGCTAATATTGCTAGGAGCCTCCTGTAAAGATTTTAGATCCAATACTATTACCAATTTATCATGGAAGTTCCAACATGTTTATATTTTACAATATTAAGTTTCTTAGATTAATTATATAGCTCCCAAAAATATTACCAAATGATGTGAACCAAATATACTAACAGGTAGATCATGATTTTAGAGATTCAACAAAACTGGTTTCACTATTTTTGGACACTTACAAAATTTTATCTCGATTTTACAAGTTAACTAGAAACATATATTAGCAAAACATTAAAAACTGGAAGGCCGGCGGCCACGCCCTACCAGCCTAGCAGCGCAAGAGCAGCCTAGGCGCTACAGTCCTCGGTAGGCCGGCCCAGCGCGCGCACAGCGGCAAGCCGACCCAGCGCAGGCGGCCCAGCGGGAACCGGTAGACGGCCCAGGCGGGGACTGACGGCCCATGAGCGCGCCCGACCGGCGGCGTGGCCACTGGCTGGCCCAGCGCTTGGGCGCGGACGGCGTCGAGTAATTGGGCAAGGTCGCACACGTCCATCCGCATGCAGACCGATGGCGGCGGCTGTTCATCGGGGTGACGAGCTCGTTCCGGTGCAAGGATACGTACTAGAACCAAGATGACATGCGATGAGCAAAGGGGGGCTTACCATAGTCCTAGTGAAAGGACCTAGGATGCCGCCAAGAGGGGGGGTGAATAGGCGTTTCTGATAATTAACACCTTTAAAAGCGGAAACGATTAGTAAAGGGAGTTTCCAAAAATGGAAACTCCAAATAAAGAGTACCACCCCTTACAAGTTAGCCACAGAGTATATAAAAGATACTAAATGAATCTAGGAGCCAAACGCCTGCAACCAAAGAGTTAGAACACAATTCAATTCAGTTTGGCGCAGGGGCTAATACCGGACGTGTCCGGTAGGTATACCGGACGTGTTCGGAATTCACGACTTCAGTGGAACAACCCCTAACTTGCTCCTTTTGATTTCTATCTTCAATCCAAACCACGGGAAACTATTAGAGATAGTAAAATACACAGAGAACCTGCAGAATAGCTAGAGCAACACAAATATCAAATGAAATGCGAAATAAGACACGATATTTGTTTTACCGAAGTTCGGACTCGTTCGAGTCCTACTCTCCGTTGAGGGGGCTGCGGGCGACCCAGCAAAGGTCAGCCCTAGAGGGTACCACGAAGGTCACTCTAGCCAGAGTCTTTTCCAACTCCTTTTCCTCCTTCCACTAGATGATTTCGAGGTGGCAGAATCGACCGTTACAAACTTTCCGAAGCAACCACAATCTCTCGGTTGCTCTCCGGCGACGCCTAGCCGTCTAGGACCAAAGAGTCCAAGAGTAACAAATGCGAATCACGAGATTGACAATATGCACAAGTGCTCAAGTGGTGGCTTGCTCTCTTTTTCAAATTCTCTCTTAACCCACAAATTGATTTTGCAATTTGGATCACACACTCACTAAGAGAGGGTTTAGGAGAGTTGGCAAGGCTCAAAAACGTGTGTCTATCTCAGCAGAATCAGCAGCCTCCAAAGGTGGAGGCTTGGGGGTATTTATAGCCCCCTTGAAAAACTAGCCGTTTTATAGCCGTTGCAATACCAGGCATGTCCGGTATGCATACCGGACACGTCCGGTATGACTCACACTGCGCCAACGGTAACTAAGTTACAGTGATGTTGTGAGGTGTCGGAACTCCTGAAGAATGTCGGGACTTCCGACCGTCAGAACTCCTGACTTACGTCGGAACTCCCGACCCTCAGAAAATTTTGAAAAACATGTAACTGAGTTAAAGTTAGTGAGGTGTCGGAACTCCCAACCGTCGGAACTCCTGACCCTCAAGGCTTTTGAAAACTAGCCATTGGCTTCTGGTCATCCATACCGGACACGTCCGGTATGAATACCAGACACGTCCGGTATGACCAGGACAGTGAACCCTCCAAAACAATTAGAGTGCGAGACGTCGGAACTCCTGACCCATGCCGGGACTCCCGACCATCGGAACTCCCGACCTACGTCGGAACTCCCGACGAACCAACCCGAGAACAACAATTTTACAACTGCTTGATAAATACCGGACACGTCCGGTATGAATACCGGACACGTCCGGTATTGCCAGACCAGCAAGAAATCAATTAGCTCTTTTGTCGCTCAAATACTCAAAGCTCACATGGGTTGGCTTGAGCACTTATGAAACATTATCTATCAACATGATGCATCCCTCTTAATAGTACGACATACATATTAAACTCAAGATCAAAGGAAAAATGAATTTATACCACTTGAGTTGATTTCTTTTGAATTGATGCCATACCTTTCAATCTTCATCAAGTAAGGGTGCTAACATGTTGATGTTGATCTTTTTACTTGAGCATAGCCATCTTGAGCATGTGACTTGATTCCATTCATCAAATTTGAATAATCCCAAATGTATCAAGTCACTTCCCTCAAATACTTCATTATAGATTTGATCCTTCACATCAATATGACCATCTTAGCTTGATTAGTACCTCAACTAAATGCAAGTACTTTCTTCTTCATCCTAGCTAGGTTCTTCGACCGCCAAGCCGCCGCTTGCCCTTCACCCTTGCTTAGTACCTCGAAGCATTTCCTTGCTATCTTCACCATCTCAAGCCATCAAGTCACATCTTGTGTTGAATCATCCATTCATATGTATCGTTATCATTTTCATTTCAATCTAGCAAGCTCCAAATATGAGACCAATCCATATGCAATCCCTCATGTCTCATTAACTAATAATCACAAGCTTGCTTTCACATAGTACATGGAAATCCCACAATAATTAAGCCTTAGCATGAATTCCATTTGCATTGTTGTCTTGTGCTTGAACTAGATTGTTTATACAACAACACATCATTTTGGCTTTCATTAAGTACCTGTGAGATAACCTTTTACCTGTCCACATTTAGCAAATGGGTTAGTCCATTAATCACGTTGTCATTCAATCATCCAAAACCCACTAGAGGGCTAGATGCACTTTCACCAGTCGTGGAATGGTTCAAGGTGGGAAGGGCTGGAGCTGCGCTTGCCTCATGCGCAGCAATGGTGGCGCTGGTGCACCGCGACGATAGCGGCGTTCCTGCTGCTACGAAGACCCGCCGGTGAAACTACTTCACGAACAAAGCCGTGACATCAGTGCGGAACCAAAACATCAAGAATCAAACAGAGGAAGTAAGGAAGGAGAGGAAACCATGGCCGAGCTCAGTGCGGCGCCCATGGTGGCCAGCGGCGACGGCGATGCTTCGTGCGAGCTCTCTGATGGACGATTTCCACCACGATCGACAGCAGTGACAAGCTAGGGACCTCGGGCACTAGTGAGCGCAAGGAATTTGAGGGAAGCGCTTCGTGCATGATGAATTTTGGAAGGGGAGGAAGTGCGGCCACGGCGCGCCAAGGAACAGCATGCCCAGCACGGGACCGAGGCATACGCGCCGGGATGGACTGGCTCCAGCGTAGGCTCGGGCGCGTGGACAAGGAGAAGCCGCGGAACAAGGGGCGCTGCTGCTCGGGCACAGCCATGGCAGGCCGCGGCAGTGGCACGCGCGCGCCTATGGCGCGGCAGTTGCGGCTGGCGAGGCGGTGGTGCAGACGGGAGCAGCAGGTCGGGGGGAGGTGCACGGACCGGTGCGCTCGGTGATTGCAGCGAAGGCCGAGCACGGAGATGGAGTGGCATAGACGTCGAGGTACCGAGCGGGCTAGGCACGGGGTATAGCGGCCGAGTGGCTCGGGGACAGAAAGAGAGGGGATGCCCGGGTGCTGTGGAGCAGTAGGACGGCGTGGCACAGTGGCTTGCGCGTGGAGGTGGGGCGGCACGGACAGAGCACCAGCACGGCCGTGGGAAAAGCGTGCACGCGCGCACGGAAGGAGCAGCGGACGACCACGTGCGCTCGTGCAGGGGAAAGCCAGCACCTGCGGGCGGTGGCATGGGACAGCGGCGACCACGACGAGCAGAGCAGGGGAAGGAGAGGGCACTGCGGCTCGGCGTGTCGATGAGCAGCAAGCAGAAAAAGGGGAGAAGGCAGCGCTTGCGCTATGGCCGAGCGACGACGGCCGAAAATCTGTAGAAAAAGGAAGGGAGAGAGAGAAGCAATGCGAGCAGGAGACAGACGGAGACAGGCACGAGAAAATCAGGACATAGACAGAAACAGGAACTGTGGGGCTCGCTCCTGGTTTGCTTCACATTTCACAGAGAAGAGCGAAGCCAAGCCAGCGGTGGCTACAGCTTCAGCTGGGCGGTGCTCCAGATTAAATACACTGGGTGGTGAACATGAGGAACAGAGGCAGTCAGACAAGACAGAGACACAGCGGAGAAAAGAAAGACAAGCAGCAGGTCAACTAGCACAGTCTGCAGGACGGAGCAGCCTGACACATCAAATAAGGCCAAGGCCACAGCGGAAGGTTTACCACAGCGCAGTTCAATTAAATTAGGAATATATTAATAGCTGACCATGCACAGGGTAGAAGTACAAAATTGTGGTTAAACGTCCGTGGGCACACATTTAATACGAGGACGCCAACTAGAACAATAGATTAACAGTGGACTATATCGTTCTATTTATTAATGGATTTTATTTTATTTATAAAAGTTGCTTTTCAAGCTCAATCTAGCAGAATAAACCGTTCGCTAGAATAGTCGTCGGACATTCACAAATATTCCTACGCACGGTGCAATTTAACTTGAGCGTTTAATTTGAGTCCGCGAAACTAAGACACACAAGATTCGCTTATCACTTCATGTATGTTTTAAATTAAAAATTCCGAGAACTCGTTACGAAAATTTTACTTAGCCCTAAATCGCGGCGCTAAATAAGCTCGTAACACCAGGGGTGTTACAGCACCCTATTCAGGACATGACGCGCTGTCAAAATTGCCTCACCCCACCATTCCTTAGTACCGCAATCTCTAACATGGCATTAACCAACTCAGTTAGAGTGCGGTTCTTTCTCTCTGTAATCTCATTGGACTGTGGTGAGTATAGTGGCGTCCTCTCATGAATAATGCCTGCACCACGCAAAACTCAAAAAATTCGTTTGAGAAATATTCTCCCCCACGATCAGACCGCAAACATTTAATTTTCTTCTCAAGTTGATTTTCTACCTCAGCTTTATAAATCTTAAAATAATGCAACGCTTCACTTTTGATTTTAATAAATACACATAGCAAAATCGAGTGCAATCATCTATGAACGTTGTTTCATAATCCCTTGCCACCTTTGGTCAACTCTCCATTCATCTCACACACATCAGAAATGGATTAGTTCTAACGGTGCCAAGTCCCTCGCCGCAGCAGCCTTGTGAGGCTTGCCAGGTTGCTTTGATTCAACATAAACATGGCACTTAGAACCTTTGACCAAATCAAATTTTAGAATTAAATTTAAACTAGCTAAGCGAGTTATGCAACCAAAATTAATATGACATAAATACGAATGCCAAATATTTGTCTCATTATCGTGGCTCATATGGTTCGCGGAATTAAAACAAGTATCTGTCCAAGACAAGCGGAACAAGCCTCCGCTCTCATAGCCTTATCCAATAAAAGTTTCATACTTAGAAAGTACGTATTTATTAGACTCGAACACAAATTTAAAACCGTCATGACAAAGCAAAGAACCACTAATCAAATTCTTCTTTATTGAGGGGACATGAAGCACATTCGTCGCTGCACGGTCTTTCCCGAAGTAAGCTTCAGATCGACCGTACCAACACCACGTACAGCTGCACGCGCCCCGTTCCCCATCAACAAGTAGGAAGTCCGCCTGACCTGATAAGAAGAAAACAAAGAAATATCAGCACACACATGTATATTTGCTCCTGTATCAACCCACCAATCAAATTAATGACAAACTGAAAGAACAGTAGGTAATAAATTACCATACCCCGTAGTTCCTGTATCAACTGTGTTTGTTGTTTTCTTGTTCGGCTTCCACTTAGCCTCCTCGCACACTCTAGCATAGTGTTCAGGCTTGCCACAAGTGAAACAATTTTCCTTTTCCTTGTTCTTCTTCTTATTCTTAAAAGGAGTGGTGGACTTTTATTTGAATTCTTATTGGAATTTCTTCTTATGGGATTTGGGAGGATTTTTCTGCACCACATGGGCACTAGAACTCCCCTCACTAATTTTCTTGCCACCAACGTCCTTTGCTCTCATCTTCTCTTCAACATCCAAAGAGCCAATGAGCTCGGCAATGCCAAACTTCTGTCTCTTATGTTTCAGAGAAGTAGCAAAATATGTCCAAGCCTGTGGCAGCTTAGCAATGATACAGCCTGCCATAAACTTATCAAGCAATACACAACCAAAAATTTCGAGCTCTTTTACCAGTGTTTGTATCTCATGAGCTAGTTCCACTTCAGAACGGCCAGTGACCATCCTGTAATCATGAAATTGCTCTATGACATACAACTCACTACTAGCATAAGTCACTCCATATTTGGCCTCAAGTGAGTCTCACATCTCTTTACCAGTCTGTAGCGGCACATATGCACCCACTATGGTGTCTCCTAGCACGCTCAAAATTGCAGCCTTGAACCTAGTGTCAGCATGTTTGAACGCACGCTCCTCAAGGAGTATGCGGCCCAACAGCCCTAGGTTCAGCAACAAAATAGCAGTGCATAGAAGTTAACCATAGAATGCACCTCTGCCGCCACCTCTTGTAATGAGTGTCCTCAAATACATTTGGTTTGAGCATACTCGCAAAGCCAAGTACCGAAAATTGCCTATCACGTTTTTGGATTGTTAGAATATTAGAAAATTTTAGTAGCAATTTAATCCAGAAAAAAGACAGTAAGCAATATGAACATGTTGGTGACATCATGTATGTGCTTGTGTGTCTTAAGTGTGACAAGCATGTAGATGATACTCAAACTAAGGATTGATAGCCATGACCTTAAAAGGTTCATTCCAGAAACATACCCAGCGGCAGAGCCGGATGCACTCGAAGACATAGTGCCTGTCGATGTAGTCGTGCCGCTCGAAGCAGTGTAGATGAGAAGCTGTCCCGCTCGATGCAGTGTAGATGAGAAGCTGTGCCGATCACCAGCGATCCTCTAGGAAGTAGAGGATCAAGCGAGTAGTCGTGTCGACAGCGACACTCCTAAAAACGTGATTGTCGCCCTTCACCCGAGCAGGTAAACTCGAAGACAGTAGACGTTCCGAAGACCTACTCTCCCTGTTCCCTGTGCACGCAAGGACTGGGACGGGGAGAACATGTGAGCAACTGAATATGTGGTTGTCTCACGAAGCGAAGAAGAAATGACTGACGGAGGAGTTGGGATTATAAGCCCGCGACTGGGAAGCGAAGAGGCTCATGAGGAGATCAAGAGACAGGAGATGAGAGAGCTCTCGTCAAGAAATGACTGACGGAGGAGATGGGATTATAAGCTCGTGGCTGGGAAGCGAAGAGGCTTATGAGGAGATCAAGAGACAGGAGACGAGAGAGCTCTCGCCATCAAGGTTCAGCGGCACTAACGGAGGAAACTCCTATCATCAAATTGCCATTACTTAAAAACGGAAGAAACAACCGTAATTATGCGACTTGATCGGCAAAACCCAGCCCCGTTCATCCGTCCGCTCGCCGCCTGCCTGCCACGCCCATGGCCCTATCGGCGGCGGCGGCGTGCGTGGCATACCAGCGTCCTTTTCTCAGCTTCTCAATATATATAGACAATGCCCAACCATATAAACTGAGTCAACGTCTAGTCAAAATCTCGTACAGTATTAAATCATATATCGCGCATTAATACGGACCATTGAGTTTATTTAATTTATTAAATATTATATGGGCCAAAGCCCTAATATATCCGACAGAATCCGTAGCATATCATCGAACATAAATAAATTAGGAATAAAAACCATTAGCTAAAAAAAACAGTCTTCTGCTCCTTGTATTTTCTCTGTTCAGCAGATGGGCAGTGGCTCGCCGTTCCACTCCTCGAGGCACTCGAGCAGCGGGTCGATGTGCTTGCCCTGGTTGATGGCAACGAGCACCTTGTTGAGCTCCTCGCCGGGAGAGCGCGTCTTCTCGCCGGTGAGGTACACGGCTCCGAGCTCCTCGCGCACGAAGCGGTAGAGCGGGTAGGAGCGGCAATCGGTGATTCTGTTTGGTACCGCTGCCGTGCCGTTCTCGACAGCCGCCCGTGCAGCCTCCACCGCCTTGGGCAGCGCCGCGCGCAGCTCCTCCTCGAACTGGGCGACCTTCGCGAACACGGATGTCTCGGCGTCGAACTCGGCAGCGCCGTTGGCGAGGGCGCGCTCCACGAGCACGTTGCGAAGCTTCTTCATCAGCGGGTAGTTAGCGCTGCAGGGGTCGTCGGCATACGCGAACACGGCCTCGCGCTCGATCTCCTGGAGCAGGTCCTTCTCGCAGAAGCGCGCGACGTGGAGACCGCCGGTGGAGTTGGTGCTCAGAGTCTTCTTCGCCACCGTCATCACGCAGCTCTTGACGGCGCTCTTGACGTTCTCCTCGATGTGCCGCAGGTCGACCGCCTGGCACAGGGCGATCAGGAACGTCGAGGACATGAGCTTCAGGATCTCGATGGCCTCAGAGGTCTTCCTGGAGGAGATGAGTCCGAGCGAGTTCACGTCCTGGTTGTGCTGCTCCGCGCTCTGGACGTGGTTGGTGACCGGGTTCCCCAGGAACTGCAGCTCAGAGCAGTAGGACGCCATGGCGATCTCGGCGCCCTTGAAGCCGTAGTCCAAGCTGGGGTTGCGCCCACCGGACAGGTTGGAGGGCAAGCCGTTGTTGTAGTAGTCGTTGACGAGCTCAGAGAACTGCGCAAACATGAGCTTGCCGATGGCTGCGATGGCGAGACGGGTGTTGTCCATGGACACCCCGATGGGCGTGCCCTGGAAGTTGCCACCGTGAAGAGCCTTGCTGCGGGCGACATCGATGAGCGGGTTGTCGTTGACGGAGTTGATCTCGCGCTCAATGGACTTGGTGGCGGCACGGATAACCTCAATCTGGGGGCCAAGCCACTGCGGCGACGTGCGGAGCGCGTACCGGTCCTGCTTCGGCTTCATCAACGGGTCCAGCTCGCCGAGCTTCTTGGCAAGCTTCATGTAGGAGCTTCCCTCCAAGATGTGCTCCATGATGGCAGCCGCCTCGATCTGTCCCGGGTGGTGCTTCAGCTTGTGGGTCAGGTGGTCGGTGTACTCCGGCTTGCCGTTCATGACCTCGCAGAACACGGCGGACAGGACCTCGGCAAGGATGGCTAGGATGTTCGCCTCAAAGAGCACGGTGGAGGCAAGGCCAGAGCCCACGGCCGTGCCGTTCACCATCGCAAGACCCTCCTTGGGCTGCAGCTCGAAGAAGCCGCCCTGGATGCCGGCAATCTTGAACGCCTCTGCGGCGTTCACCTTGCTGCCATCCGGGGCGACTGCAACAGAGTTCTCGCGCCCGGTGACGAGGCCGGCAATGTAGGAGAGTGGCACGAGGTCGCCGGACGCGGTGACCGTGCCGCGGAGCGGCAGGCACGGCGTGACGTTGGCATTGAGCAGCTTGACGATCGCCTCCAGGATCTGGAAGCGGATGCCGGAGTACCCCTGGAGCAGGGTGTTGATGCGGACGAGCATTGCCGCCCTCGTGGCTTCGGCCGGCAGGACGTGGCCGTCGGTGCCGGTGCCGAATGCGCCAGCGTTGAGGAACCGGATGAGCTCCCTCTGGAGAGCGCCGCCCTCCTTGGTCCTCCTGTGGGACGTGGCGCCGAAGCCGGTGGTGACGCCGTAGCTGTCGGTGCCGTTCATCATGCTGTTCATGACCCAGTCGCTGCTGGCCTTGACCCGGCCACGGGCGGACTCGTCGAGCTCGACGCGGGCCTCGCCAGCGCCGGCGGCCACGGCGGCCACCTGCGCGATGCGGAGGCTGGCGCCCTCGATCTTCACCAAGGGCTGGCGGTACTCGCCCACCATCCGCCTCACCTCGTCGAGGTGGCTGCCCATCAGCTCCTCCGCGGCCTTTCCCCAGTTAAGCGGGTCGGCGCGCGGTGTCGCCATGCACAGGGAGTCGCCGTTGGTAGCAGCAACGCGGGCGTTCTCGCACTCCATTGCAGTGGGACTGGGGATTGAACAGAAGGCACTTGCGCCGTAAATGGTTTGGGATCAGAAGTAAAGGCGATGGCCTGTTAGTCTGGAACTCTGGATGGAGAAGAGCTCGTGATGCACTGGATGGTGCTGCTCTTCTTGGAGTGAAACGGAGGGGGAGGCCGCGTTTAAATAGCGGAGGGCTGCGCCCGCGCGTCTTGGGGTTCGGTTCGGGGTTGGTCGACTTTCCCATGAACAGAACGAGTGCCGCGTTGCAAGTAAAAATTTTGGCGGGGCCGGCGGCGTGGAAAGCGTAGCGATTTCGTTTCGTGGTGGCCGACTGGCCGCTTGGCCGCGGACGCGCAGGACGACGGCTCGGTCGCGCGGGCGGGGGTTGGTGCGCCCGGCGCCTGCGCGGGGGTTGGTGACTGGTGTGGGCAGGGCTCCGTCCACCGTGCTCGCTTCGGCTCACCTGCTAAAGTACGCTGTTAGTCGTTTCTGCTCTCTGTTTTGGTCTTGCTTTTGCACTGATTTGGGGGATATGATGCCAGCAGGCAGCCAGGCACACTGAACTGTCGTACTGTGGATGCAATCAAACGCACGCATCAGGCGAGTTAGGCCTGGTTCAGTTGCTAAAAATTTTCACCCCAAACTATCACATCGAATCTTACGGCATATGCATAGAATATTAAATATAGACAAAAAAAAAATTAATTGCACAGTTTGGTGGAAAATCGCGAGACGAATGTTTTAAGACTAATTAGTTCATGATTAGCCATAAGTACTACAGTAACTAACATGCGCTAATGCTGGATTAATTAGGCTTAATAAATTCGTCTCGCAGTTTTCAGGCGAGCTATGTAATTAGTTTTTTTATTAGTATCCGAAAACCCTTCCGACATTCCCGAAACATCCAATGTGACGTCCAAATATTTTTATTTCGCGAACTAAATACACCCTTAGATACCAGCAGTAGTTCACAATGTTTTGAAGGACTATTGGTGTCAGCAACAATGATTCCATTTGCCAGTTGCCACTGATTTTCGCGAGTACTGTAGGTACAGTAACTTTTCGTTTTTATTTTCGTTTTGTTTGGTAATAATTGTCCAAACATTGACTAATTAGGCTCAAAACGTTCGTCTCGTAGAGTACAACCAAACTGTGCAATTAGTTTTTGATTTCGTCTACATTTAGTACTCCATGCATGTACCACAAGTTTGATGTGACGGGGAATCTTCTTTTTGCATAGTGTCAAAGTTTGAAATATGGGGGAACTAAACGTGGCCCTAGGGTCTGTTTGCTCTCTACGTGAGCTTATAAAATTCCTATCAGAACGAATGTTTGATACATGCATAGATTATTAAATATAGACTAATTGCACAACTTACGACTAATTTACGAGACGAATCTTTTAAGTCTAATTAGTCCATGATTTGACAACGTGATGCTACAGTAAACATATGCTAATGACGGATTAATTAGGCTTAAAAATCGTCTCGTAAATTATCCTCCATCTATGTAATTGGTTTTGTAATTAATCTATATTTAATGCTTTTTATTAGTATCTAAACATTCGATGTGACATAAATTTTAGGAGCGACTAAAGAACCAAACACCCCCTAGTACTCCGAGTTCAGCGCCAACATATGTGTCCCCGAGCTCGGCGCCAAGATCTGTGGTGCTGAGTATCTATAATGTCCTGCTGTGCACGGCTAGGTACCTCGGAGCCAAGATCTGTGGCACTGAGACGTTTTACCTCGGCGCTATGAGTCCTGGCGCCGACCCCCATGATGCAAAGATGAGTTTAAGTCTTTTAGGGGCCAAACATAAATTTTCTTTAAAAAAAGACCAAATTATAAAAAATTGGGTTTCGAACGCCTTTGTTTGAAGTTTGAACAGAGACCAATCAGATGAAGCATAAGCAAATGTGCTCATTATCAGTCAACGACGCTGCAGGATTCTCCGTTTGTTTGGAAATATCAGATCAGATACTTAAACGTATTTTGCAACTACATAATCCTGTACTACTCGCTCCGTATAATTTCTCACCTGAGTCTCTTGATTTCTTGATCCGTCTTCACGCTTCAGTAACCAGGATTCAAAATTTCAGCAAAATTTCACTGAAATTTCGTGAATTTCAGTAATTTTGGTGGTGGCCGAAAGAAATTACAAAGTTTTGTAATACGCTAGTACATGTGCTATATAACTATAGATTCATAGTTTCTATTGTTTGTGTTGATATTCTTCTACGCAATAGATGCGTAGTTATAAATCATGCTAATATTTGTTTAGATCTATTTTTTTAAAGCATACTTCATGTACAAGTTTTTTAAAACAATTTGGCGAAATTTTTGATAAATTTCACGAATTTCGGTAATCTCAGGATGGACGATGTTTTTTTAAAAACCAAAACTGAAAACCCTGCCAGTAACTACAGAGAAGTGACTACAGATGGAGAAACTTTTTTGATTCACGTAATAATGGTTAAACAGATTCGTGAGGCTTCTTGATGCACTGCTTTCCTGGAAGAAGCCATGGATTCAGTACTTCTGCATCACATGCTCGCCTCCACACGTGATGTACAAGGTGTGTGTGCGAACAACAGCAGGCACTTGGTCCAGTCGTCGTCGGTCGGTCTAGTCCTGACTTCGAGTCGTCGTCCACTCGTGTTCTTCCGTTTGGTCACCAGCATCTACACTAAACAACTGATGATAAATTTTGCTGGAACTATCACAAACATGTTTCTTTCAATCGTCCGTATATGGCAGTTTTTAGTACCGTAGCAGGAGCTGTTTCGCTTGGTTCTTTCATGAAGCAGTAGCAACCAGCATGTGTAGATCTGAAAGACTGACCAAACTACAGTTCAGTGCTAACATCCTGAACCCTCACAGAGGGCAGGTGTGCATGTACTATCACCACAAACCACAACCTGACAAGCCGGGAACTGCATATTCTTCCCCACTCCCTTTCTCATTTGGCTGGCTGTTGCACACGTTCGCAGTGTTTGGCTGGTAGGGATTATTTACTGTTCATACTAGGAAAACACTGTTTATGCTAGAATGCTGTGAGAGAAAAATACTGCTCCGACTAAAAAAAATAAACCGAACAAATCGGCTTCTTTCCCAGCCTAACACAGCAGTTATTTATTCACACAAAATGATCCGACAGTGCCACAGTGGCTTGCGAAGGCCATATAGTGGACCTCGTTCTTCTTCCCTACGTTAGAATTGAGTTTTGAGTGAGACATTTGTATGGTTAAACAATTCGTATAATAATGTGGTCTGATTCTCTTGTTCACAAGAGATGAAGCCCGATATATTTCCATTATCTAAAAAATGTGGCCGTGCAAACCAGACCACAGAACCAGTGCGACTGCGACCAGTGCAATGGTCCAAAGCCAGGAATAATCGTGTTCTTCACAGGGACGTAGTCCCATCACACTTGAGGCCACGATGAGGCCAGGTCTCCCTCCATCTCGTTGCTCGAGGGCTTGAGGCCATGAGAAGGGGCCTCGATCGCGCGCGTATATGCATACCTGGCTATATGAATGTGCATCCTTCGGTGCAGATAGATGCATGGTTACATGCACACGACAGTGAGCGAGGAAGTACGGGACCAGCGTGCATTTATGACGGACTGGTGGCTGATGCATGGGCACGGCGGCCATCGCTCGTTCTTTGGCTGGGTTTAGTTCGTGAAACTTGAGAATTTGGTTACGGTAGCATTTTTATTTTTATTTGATAATTAGTGTTTAATTATGGACTAATTAGACTTAAAACGTTCGTCTTGTGATTTTTAATTAAACTGTGTAATTAGTTTTTTTTCGTCTATATTTAATGCTCCATGCACGTATAGCAAGATTTGATGTGATGGCTACTGTAGCACTTTTTGAGAAACTTTTTAGTAACTAAACATAGCCTTTGTGTCCCAGCAAGTGATGGCGGTATGCAGAGTGTGAGGCAAAATGCATGCAGCGTCTATGCCCTGCTCCGTTCGGCTTACCCCATATTCGGTTTGTTTGGCTTGTTTTTTTTAACCAGAGTAGTATTTTTCTTTCACAACAATTCAGCCAGAACAGTATTTTTCAACCAGTTTCAGCTAAGATTCAGCAAGCCGAACAGGGCTGTGAAGCAGGCGTATGGTCTTATCTCTGCTGCCACTACTCCCTGGTGTGTTTCTTTTTCTTTTTTGAGATCGCCACTCCCTGGTGTTAGGTAGTACCCAATGAACTGGTGTAGAAATCGTAAGCAAGGGGAAGAAAACTAGTGTGGCCTGCTAAATTAAATAGCGATGGTGATGACAGATGAAGCGAGAGGCGTAGGTTGAGCCATGTCAACCGCCAATGCATGTTGGATTTCCTTAGTGGTCCTGAGGCCTGAGCGAGAGGCCACACCAGAAGCTTCGCCAGCAATCCAGCATGGCTACGCATCATGCGCGGTGCGCATACATTTTTTAAGCCATCGATGATAAGCTTCAAGGTAAAATCACTAGAAGGGTCATCTCTACGGTAAGAACGAGTAATCAGCCTGTTCGGCTGGATTATTATTGTTGGTTGGTTTGGTGTGAAAAAAAAATATTATTCTGACTGAAAATTTATGATCATTTATGATCAAGTGAACAGGCTGAATAATGGTTTAAGGAGCTCATCACCAAAAAGGCCAAAAAGAATGCATATAATAAAGACACTCTTTTCACTCGGGGATAGGTACAGACAATCCTAGAGGCCTGCAGAGGCTTCCCACAAAGATGGTGCAGATATGGATGCAGCAGCTTCAGGCTACATCACACGATCCGCTGTTGTAATAAACGGCTGCCCTGGTCCGTGGTTTACCTGAAAGAAAGGACTAAGGCAAGGAGATGCTCCCTCCCCCTATCTATTCTTGTTGGTTAGCTGATGTTCTTCAGCGCTACATACAGTTCAATGGACGAGTCCGTCATCCTCTGACAGATGATGCCTGCCCCGTTTTGCAGTACGCCAACGATACACTGATTGTAATTCGTGCTGAGATTCCGGATGTAAGAAACCTGAAAAAGATTCTGGACAACTTTTCATCTGCAACAGGCCTGCACATCAACTTCAGTAAGGCCATGTTTAGTTGCCCCAAATTCCAGAATTTGGCACTATGTAAAAAGAAGATTCTCCGTCACATCAAACTTGTGGTACATGCATGAAGTACTAAATGTTAACGAAATCAAAAACTAATTACACAGTTTGGTTGTACTTTGCGAGACGAACGTTTTGAACCTAATTAGTCAACGATTGAACAATTATTACTAAATAAAAACAAATGCTACAGTATAGCTGCAGTGTCCGTTTTCCGGGCGCCGCCGAATCAGGCAGCGAACTAAACGCGGCCTAAGAGTACCGCTGTGCCCATACTCCGTACATGTCTCCCCTAGAACCTTGCCTCGAGTCATCCGACTACTGCAGTGCCAGGAAGCGTCTTTCCCACAGGTCTCCCTGGGCTTGCCACTCTCAAATTTGCAAGCCTTCGCCCCACTGATCGCCAAAGTTGATAAAAGATTGGTTGGTTGGCAATCGGCTCTTCCCAGCAAAGCCGGTCGGGTCATCCTCATTAACTCAGTGCTTGACAGCCTCGCAACGCATTTCGTTAGATAATCTTCTGCGTCCCTGATGCGAATGCGTAGTAGATGAAGGCGGCGTCGAAAATGGCTCCCTGTTGTTACACTGTACCAGCTGTAGGGGTAGGCACCGAACGGCTCACCTGCCGCATTGTAGCCACAGTAGGGGTAGGCGCCAAAATCAGCCCTACTGTCACATCTAGTAACTATAGCAGCATGGCATCTGTACTAAAACTAGATGGGTAGAGTTGAATATATAGTTTACCACTGTAACTCAGTAAAGATAGTTCAGATTTGCCATCTCCTATATAGGGCTCCAGCCAACGCTGACGTCTCTACTATGTGTGTATGCTCTTTTCTCTATCACTTCTTCTACATCTAGCCATAGTGTGTGGTCGGACAACGTTTGTCATGGTCGATAAGACCGGTGAGTGGTCGAATCACCTGAGCCGGTGGTCGGTAAGACTGGTGAGTGGTCGACTCACCTGAGCCGGTGATCCTGTGGGGTAACAAGTGGTATCAGAGCCGTACAAGCGTCATCGTCGGACTAATCACTGGCGATGACGAACGATTCGGAGATAAGCGACGGCAGTGGCACTGCTGTGACTGCCCAGCCACGACAGGAGGTCGTTGTTCGTACGGTGCGGGAGGTCAGTGACACCAGTTGGTCGACGCTGACTCGCACCAAGTATGGAGAGTGGTCGGTGACCATGAAGGTCAAGTTTAGAGCCCGACGGCTCTAGAATGTTGTGGACAAGGGCACCGACAATGAAGAAGATGACATGTCAGCGTTGGAGGCTATCCTCGCTGCTGTACCGGCGGAGTACAGGGAGCGTTGGGGGCGAAAAGCTCTGCTAAGGAGGCATGAGAGGCTATTGCGGCGATGCGCGTCGGTTCCGACCACGCAAATAAGACGACGGCCCAGCTTCTAAAGCAGGAGTACGCCAACCTCAAGTTCAAGGATGATGAATCGGTGGAGGACTTTTCCCTCCGCCTACAGACGCTCATCAGCAAGTTGAAGAGCCACGGCATCACCATTGACGAAGAGGAGACGGTCTCCAAGTACCTCCACTCCATGCCGGCAAAGTACATCCAGATCGCTCTCTCCATAAAGACGATGCTGGACTTGTCCACCATCATCATTGAGGATGTGACAGGTCGTCTGTGGGTGGTGGACGAGCACCTGGAGCAGGCGACAACAACGAAGGACAGCGGCAAACTGCTGCTGATAGAGGAGGAGTGGACTGCTTAGAGGAACTCCGGGGTAGCTAAAAGCTCTAGTTTGGTTTTGGTGAGTTGATGAAACCCTAAGTGCTAACCTAGTTTATCAAAGTGATTATGAGATAGGTGGCACTACTCTAAGTGATGATGCAATTGTGAAGATCATGATGATGGTGATGCCATGATGATGATCAAGCGCTTGGACTTGAAAAGAAGAAAGAGAAAAATAAAAGGCTCAATGCAAAGGTATAAATGGTAGGAGCTATTTTGTTTTGGTGATCAAGACAGTTAGAGGGTGTGATCGCATTTAGGTTCGATAGCCGTACTATTAAGAGGGGTAAAACTCGTATTGAAATGCGGTTATCAAAGTGCCACTAGATGCCCTAACTCATTGCATAGGCATTTACGATCTAGTGGAGTGCTAACACCCTTGAAAATGTTTATGAAAATATGCTAACACATGTGCACAAGGTGATACACTTGGTGGTTGGTACATTTGAACAAGGGTTAGGAACTTCACCGGCGCCCTATACAGGAAAGATGGAGGTCACTGTAAGTGACCGGACGCTGGTCTCGGAAGGACCGGCGTGTCCGGTCAGTAGAAGCAGCGAAGACACTGGTGTCGGTCTCTGACCGGACGCTGGGTGAGTCCGGTCGAGCATGACCGACGTGTCCGGTCGTGATTTCTTGTTTCTGGATGCTTACTGAAAATGACCGGACGCTGAGGTCCAGCGTCCGATCACTTCGCAACAGCGCGTCCGGTCATCACTTGACCATTAAGATCGGGCGAACAACATTTGAAGCTGATGACACATGGCATGCATCGCACGACCGAACGCTGGCGTTCTACGTCCGGTCGATATGACCGGAGCGTCCGATCATCTCGTGTTTTGCCCAGTGAAAGGGTACAACGGCTCTATTTCGTGGGGGCTTCTATTTAAGCCCCATGTCTGGCTCAAGCTCACTCTCTTGGCCATTTGCATTGACATAGCAACCTTGTAAGCTTAGCCAAAGCCCTCCTACTCATCTCCATCATTGATTCAACATCTTTGTTAGATTGGGAGCGAATCCAAGTGCATTGCTTGAGTGTTTACATCTAGAGGCACTTGGTGTTCGTGTTTCGCTGTGGGATTCGCTTGTTACTCTTGGTGGTTGCCGCCACCTAGATGGCTTGGAGCAGCGAGGATCGTCGAGCGGAGGTTGATGATTGTCTCTGGCTCCAATCGTGGTGATTATGAGGGGTTCTTGACCTTTCCCCGGCGAAGAACCAAAAGGTACTCTAGTGAATTGCTCGTGGCTTGTGTGATCCTCATCTTGTGTTGATTATGCGACGCCCTATTGAGGGTTTGGCGTGTGATGCCAATTAGCGCGTGAACCTCCAAGTGACTGAATCGCCACAACGAGGACTAGCTTGCCGGCAAGAAGTGAACCTCGGTAAAAAAATAATTATGTCATCATTTGATTCTGAGGTGATTGGTCTTCATTGGTATTCATTCTTGTGATTTATTGGTTCACTCCTCAACTCGGCGGTATAACCATCTTACTCACTCTCTTTATATTACCGCAAACTAATTATCAAGCTCTTTAGTGTAGCTAGTTGTGAGAGCTTGTTAGTTTGGTTAGTGTGACTCTTTAGTTAGTCTTTGAGAGCACACTAACTTAGTGTAGTGACATAGCCATTGTGTGGAAAGTAACTATAGAAACTAGAATTGTGGTAGGTGGCTTACTTTTTAGTAGGCTAGCGTAACACTTGCTTCGCCTCATAATTGTCTAACCGGTTTGTTAAGTGTTGTTGTAGAAATTTTTAATAGGCTATTTACCCCCCTCTAGCCATTAGGACCTTTCAATAGCCTCCTCCAGCCACGGTGCCAATGGCAAGCATCGTGGCAAGGCTTCTTCAGTGAAGAAGAAGGAGGTCGACCCCAACGCCTGTCAGCGCTGCAGAAAGACGGGCCATTGGGCAAGGGAGTGCCCAAATTGCAAGCAGGATAAGAAGGCTTAGGCTCAAAAAGCGTAGGCTGATGATGAGGATGAGGCCACTATCCTTATAGTGAAGTTCTATGCACTGCACGATGTCGAGGTCGAGGAGAAGGGAGAGGTGATGGTGGTGAAAGGACCTAGGAAGGTTCCGAAGGGTGTCAACCTCGACGAACCGCGCGCCCAAGTCCACCTTAGACGTGTGAGCAGCGAGCAGGAGCAGCGGTGGTACCTAGACTCTAGCGCCAGCCACCACATGACGGGCTCTAAGGAAGTCTTCTCTGAGCTCGACGATGATGTTATCGGTACGGTGAAGTTTGCTGATGGCTCAAGGGTGGCAATCCGAGGGCACGACACCATCATCTTCAGGTGCCAGAACGGCGAGCACCATGTGCTAACTGATGTATATTACATTCCACAGCTGCATTCAAGCATCATCAGCATTGGCCAGCTAGATGAGCGCGGTAGCGAGGTACTAATCAAGGACGGAGTCCTTAGGATCAGGGATCAGGAGCAGTGACTTCTTGCCAAGGTGAAGAGGTCCCAGAACTGGTTATACCTACTCTACCTGAGGGTAGAGCAGCCGGTGTGCCTGGCGACAAGGCACACCGAGGAACCGTGGCTGTGGCATGCCCGGTTTGGTCATCTCAGCTTCGACGTGCTTGGTCGGCTGGAGAAGATGGTACGAGGGCTATCCCATATCAAGCATGGAGGCGAGTTGTGTGACAGCTGACTGACCGAGAAGCAAAGGAGGTTGTCGTTCCCAAAGGTGGCCAAGTATCGCGCAGAGGACGCTCTCGAGCTCATCCACGGCGATCTCTGCGGGCCAATCACGCCAGCCACAAACAGTGGTCGGCGGTACTTCCTCCTCCTCGTGGATGATTGCAGTCGCTACATGTGGCTACAACTCCTGATGAGCAAGGATGAAGCGGCGATGATGATCAAGAAGTTCAAGATACGCGTGGAGGCCAGGAGCGGCAAGAAGCTCCGCACACTGAGGACTGATCGTGGTGGTGAATTCACTTCGGTGGAGTTCGCTACGTACTGCGTGGATCAGGGTGTGGTGCTACACCACACCGCGCCGTACTTGCCACAGCAGAATGGCGTGGTGGAGCAGAGGAACTAGATGATGGTCGGCATGGCTCGATCCACGATGAAGGCCAAGGGCATGCCGGCAAGGTTCTGGGGTGAGGCGGTGACCACAGCGGTGTTTATCCTCAACCGCACTCCCACCAAGGTCCTGAAGGGCAAGACGCCGTTCGAGGCTTGGCATAGACGCAAGCCAAGTGTGTCCTTCCTTCAGACATTTGGTTGCATCGGCCATGTTAGGAAGACGAAGCCGGTCCTGACCAAGCTGGAGGACAGGAGCACACCGACGGTGTCCCTAGGCTACGCAGAGGGTACTAAGGCGTATCGGCTCTATGACCCACACGGGGATAAGGTGCTTGTCTCACGCGATATTGTGTTCGATGAGAAGGCGGCTTGGGACTAGAACAGTCCAAGCATGGGGGAATTTAGAGGCTTCACTAGCACCTTCGTCGTCGAGCACTTGGTCATCCACGGTGGTGGAGACGCTAGGGAAGAGGTGTCGAGCACTCTGGGAGGGGTGTCGAGCACTCCAGCAATAGAGCCGAGCACTCCAGGAGGGATGCCGAGCACTCCAAGAGGGGTGCCGAGCACTCTAGGAGTGGAGCCGAGAGGTCCTGCAATGGTGGCAACCACTCCAGGACGGGTGCCAAACACCCCTGTAGCGGAGCCGAGGGGTCTTGTAGTGGTGTCGACCACTATAAGACGAGTGTCGAGCACTTCGGGAGGGGTGCAAACCAGTCTAGGAGTAGTGCCGAACACTGCAGCTAGGGTGCCGAGCACTCTAGGTGCTTTGCCGAGCACTCCAGGTGCTTTGCCGAGCACTCTGGCGAAACAGGGAACTCCATCAACACTGATCGAGTTTGTCTCACCTCCAAGTGACATCATTGAGTGTGTGGATGCCTTCCACAACGGTGAGGAGGTCCGGTTCCGTAGGCTAGACGACATCGTTGGTGGCACAGGGCTCTTAGGCTAGGCGGGTAGGCTGCTCAATGACCCAGAGCTACTGCTCATCAGTGTAGAGGAACCATCCACGTTCGTGCTGGCCGAGCGCGATGGAAATTGGCGACGGACGATGCTGGAGGAGATGAAGGCGATCGAGGAAAATGAGACTTGGCAGCTCGCCGATCCACCTCCAGGATGCTGTTCGATCAGCCTGAACTGGGTGTACAAGGTCAAGTGGGACGAGCACGATGTCATTGTCAAGCACAAGGCGCGCCTCGTCTCCCGAGGCTTTGTTCAGCGCGAGGGCATCGACTTCGAGGAAGTCTTTGCGCCGGTAGCGCGCATGGAGTCTATCCGATTGCTACTAGCTTTGGTAGCAGCAAAGGACTGACGCGTCCATCACTTGGATGTAAAATTGGCCTTCCTCAATGGTGAGCTGGCGGAGATAGTCTTCATCAGTCAACCTCCAGGTTTCGCCGTCAAGGGAGCCTAGCACAGGGTGCTCCAATTGCGCAAGGTGCTCTACGGGCTACGACAAGCCCCACGAGCGTGGAACGCCAAGCTTGACGCCATGCTGGGTGAGCTTGGATTCATGAGGTGCGCAACTGAGCACGTGCTCTACACACGGCGACGGGGGAAGGAGGAGCTCATCGTCGGTGTGTATGTGGATGACTTGATCGTCATCGGCGCATGTGTGGAGGACATCGATAGCTTCAAGCGCGAGATGGTGGCTTGTTTTTGAATGAGTGATCTCGGCACGCTCTCCTACTACCTTGGCATCGAGATGAGATAGGGGAAGGAGGCACTCATGCTCGGTCAGAACGCATATGCCTTGAAGCTATTGGAGCGAAGAGGCATGGCTGAGTGCAAGCCATGCGTGACTCCGATGGAGGAGTGGCTGAAGCTGACGAAGGCCAACACCGCGGCGAAGGTGGATACAACACTCTACCGGAGCATCGTCGGCGGTCTACGCTACCTAGTCCACATAAGGCCGGATATTGCGTTCACCGTGGGCTACGTCAGTCGTTTTATAGAGGGTCCCAGAGAGGATCACTGGGCTATGGTGAAGCGGCTACTGCGCTACATCAAGGAGACGGTGGATCAAGGAATCATCTTCCACAAGATCGGCGGGAGTAGGCTGTAGCTCACTATGTTTAGCGATGCAGACATAGTGGGGGACATCGACGGATGGCGGAGCACCTCTGGTGTGCTCGTCTTCCTTGGGTTGGCTCCAATTTCATGGTTGTCGCTGAAACAGAAGGTGGTGATGCTATCTATGTGCGAGGCAGAGTACGTAGCGGCGGTCACAGCGGCGTGCCAAGTTGTATGGCTGCGCCGGCTGTTGGGCGAGCTGACCGGTGCGGAAGCTCACCCACCAGCACTGATGGTAGACAACCAGCCCGCCATCGCCCTCGTAAAGAATCCAGTTCTCCACGACCGGAGTAAGCACATCGACGTGAAGTTTTACTTTCTCAGGGACTGTGTCGATGGAGGGCAGATCATCATCGAGTTCATCGAAACTGATCAGCAATTCGCGGACGTCCTCACCAAACCGCTCGGCCGTCTTCGGCTCACAGAGCTAAAGAAGATGATCGGTATGGAGGGGGTTCAAGGATAGCAGAAGGATTAAGGAAAGAATTGTTAGATAATCTTCTGCATCCCTTGTGTGAATGCGCAGCAGGTGAAGGCGGCGCCGAAAGGGCTTCCTGCTGTTGCACTGTAGCAGTTGTAGGGGCAGGCACTGAACGGCGCACCTGCCGCACTGTAGCAGCTGTAGAGGCAGGCGCCAAAGTCAGTCCTGCTGTCACATTTAGTAACTGTAGCAGCATGACAGCTGTACTAGGACTAGATGGGTAGAGTTGTATATATAATTTGCCACTGCAACTCAGTAAAGAGACTTCAGATTTGACATCTCCTATACAGGGCTCTAGCCAACGCTGGTGTCTCTGCTGTATGTGTATGCTTTGTTCTCTCTCACTTCTTCTATCTCTCGCCATAGTGTGTGGTCGGACAACGTTTGTCGTGGTCGGCAAGACTAGTGAGTGGTCAACTCACCTGAGCCGCTGGTCGGCGAGACTGGTGAGTGGTCTACTCGGCTCAGGTGAGTAGACCACTCACCAGTCTTGCCGACCTCCGTCTCATGTGAGTCGACCACTCACCAGTCTTGCCGACCTCCGTCTCATGTGAGTCGACCACTCACCAGTGTTGCCGACCACGACAAACGTTGTCCGACCACACACTATGGCTAGAGGTAGAAGAAGTGAGGGAGAACAAAGCATACACATACAACAGAGATACCAGCGTTGGTCGGAGCCCTGTATAGTAAATAGCAAATCTGTGAGTCGACCACTCACGAGTCTCGCTGTTGATCCGGTGGGCTAACACATTTCATGTCTGCAATAGCTCTGCCACATGGTGTTTTTGACCAACTAGAAAGCGAACGGAGAGCTTTTCTTTGGAATGGCAAATCCAAGACCACTGGAGCGTGCTGCCTGATCTCCTGGGAAATGGTTCAAAAGCCGCGGTCTGAAGCAGGACTTGGGTCAGGTTTAGTTTCACCAAATTCCCAACTTTGACACTATGTAAAAAGAAAATTCCCCGTCAAATTAAATGCATGGAGTACTAAATGTTGACGAAATCAAAAACTAATTGTACAGTTTGGTTGTACTTTGCGAGACGAACGTTTTGAGCCTAATTAGTCAACGATTGGACAATTATTACCAAATAAAAACAAAACGCTACTGTACCTACAGTGTATCTACAGTAAATCGACTGCGCCGATTCGGACGAACTAAACACGGCCGACCCTGGCTGCCACTTTCCTAGCCCTCTTCAGCCCCTGATCTGCTCCAGAAGTGGCCGTCAGGACAGCCATCTGCCACGGGATCAGAAACTTCTTAGTCCCAAGGCTCTCCACTGTCGCCATTTCCTAATTGGAGGTCCTTGATAGCCTGATGCTGCAAGTTCAGCTCACCGACTCAAAAGATGTCAGAACCAGTACATTTGAAAAGGGAACCATAGCCTAAACAGTGCCAGGATTTACAGAGCCTCCACATCTGATGCCCGAAGATTGCCGGCGTTCAAATTTGTCTGGAAAAGTTGCGCCCCACCAAAGGTCAGGTTCTTCGGTTGGCTGCTACTGCACGATCGCCTCCAGTGCAGTTCAAACCTGATCAAGAAAAACATCGTCGATGAAGACATGTGTTGTATGTCGTGGCTATTCTGAAATCGGAATCCACTTATTCCGTGACTGCTCTTTTGCAAAGGAGTTTTGGGGGGTACTTGGTTGGAGCACTGCCGATATGCCAGATGCAGCACATCTTTGGGAAATCAAGCGGCCGGTCCACGTCCCCCAACATCTGTTCTCGACCCTGATCCTTCTATGTTGTTGGCATCTCTGGAAGCACAGAAACGCCGTGGTGTTCAGAAAAAAGCAGCCAATCCTGGCTCGCCTGATGATTGCATGCAAGGAAGATTGTGAGCTCTAGCGACATCGTTTCCCCTTCAGGCTTCGGCCGCTGGCAAATTGTTGGAGCAACTTATTTTCTATGTAACAGTCGCACCTTCTCTAGCTCCATTGTTCCCTTTGGCCAATGGCCTTGTACCAAACCTAACGGAGCACGCCTCCGACCATTTCCCGGCTAGCCCGGAATCAATGGAGATCATTCATGTGGGGCTTTTCAACCCCCGTGGTGCTTGAATAAAAAAGTATGACATGTTCAAAAAAAAAGTATGACGATCCGAAAACTATCCCAAATAAAACTTTGCTAAACTCCACTTGTTAAGCCAACTTAATTATAGTAGAAGTGTAGAAATATATATATCATACTTTATAGATATTAAATTACTTTTCTGTGATAGCTTATATTAGTTTATATATAAATTTGAGAGATATTTTGTTTATTTTTTGTGATGTCCAAGGTGAAAAATTTAGATACAAATTAAAATGTGTTGCTTTATGTTCCCTTTCATAATTATATTTATGGGTAATTTGAATGCAAATGTAGGGGTTATGTTACATTACCTAATAATGGCAGATGTGGGTAATTTATAAAAAAAATATTAGCATATTATTTTAAATTATCTTTTATAATGAACAGGGTGTGAATAATTTATATACAAAGTTATGGAGTTATTTTGAATTATATTTTATAATGGTAGAGGTAGGTAATTTAGATGCAAATTTAGGAGGCTATTTTGAATTATCTTTATTAATGAAAAATGTGGATAATTTATATACAAATTTAGGGGATAATTTTGAATTATCTTTTGTAATGACAGAGGTGGATAGTTTAGATGCAAAATTAGGAGGTTAATTTATGTAGTTTTTATAATGGTAGATGCGGTAATTTTAAAAACAGAATAGATCCCATTGCTACTATTGATGATGATAGTTAGATATATCGAATTAAAAGCCAAGAAGTTTCTTGTCGGTGTTTTCAGAACCGATGAGTAAATTTAGCGCCGCACTGCTAAAGGGAATCGATGGCTAGTACTAGAGACACAAGGAAATTATACTGGTTCGGGACGAAGCCCTACATCTAGTGCTAGAGACTGTGAGTACGTGTTCCTCAAGTTCAAGTGCTCCAAACGGCTTACAACAGGGTGTATGCAAGCTAGGGTTCTATAGATAGAAAGCTAGAGGTAGAGGAAATCGATCCTCTAGGAAGAAGGCCTGGCTCCCATTATATAGTCACGGGGGCTAGGTTACATGCAGGAGTGTAGGGTTCTCCCGACCCGAGTGGTCAGGAGCCCGAGGGAGGGAGAAGCTAGTAAGCTTGATCAACAATCCTTCTGGTCTTGTCAGCACGTCCAGGCATGGTCATCGAGGGCGTGCTCCCTACGCCAAGTCGTGGCGTATGGTGGTGGTACTGTGCCGACCGTGGAGGCACTGTGGGAATGGTGGTTATTCACCAACTTCACCGTATGGCATGGGCTCGTCGTGGCCATCGTCCTGGCATACGTTTCTTCAAGGAGAAATCGTGATGTCATTGTACGGAGAGAGTGGTTGTCCATCGTGGGCTACCTACTCCCTTGTTCTCGGCTCCATCACCCCGACTTCTTGTGGTCGGGTCGAAAGCATTGGATCCGTCTGGTTCATGGGGAACCGGCCTCCTAGTCGTGTGCCCCATTCTGCAGTGGGTACGATCGTACGCCCGTCCATCGGGTTTGACGGGATTGGGACGGTGTTGTGCCACGCGAGGTGACGTTGCTATGTCCTGGTGTTGTCTTGTATGCCAGCGGGATGCTGCCCAAGGCGTGACACCCTGCCCCAGAGCCAGCTAGTCTAACTAGGTGGTCGTCCTCCCCGTACCCAGTGGAGTGCGCGTGCACGTCCCGTCTAGGTAGGTGCATTTAATGTGTCAACCCACCTCCCATCCTTTTCTTAGCGGCTAAGTCCGGAGGTGGTCGAGGGCACCGCGCAGTGCGAGGTCGAGAGACCGGAGATGTCGGGATGGGCCTCGTACAGCTCAGGGCAGCAAGAGGTCAAGGCGGGCCACGGTCTAGCTAGGTCGTGGCCATCTGGGTCATCCTAGGTGGCTCTCCTATCCGTGTCTTAGGGGTACCCTAGTTATGTACCCCCGATAGTAGCCCCTGAGTGTTTTTAAGATTAGAAATAATCGTGAAGGCACTCTCTCATTGGGTGGTGTTCGAGTGGTCGAGGCATTAGTGCGGGCCTTGTCCGCTACGCGTCTGTTTTGTTGGTTGCATCTCGGGGCGCGGTGCATATATATATGTGCTTGCCAGTTGTCGTCCGTCTGAGCGCCTACCGTTCTTTATTTCGATGGGACTAGTCGACTAGCGTGTGCTGAGCCTGGCGGCTTGGCCTGCCGTGTGTGGTCTAATCTAGGCTGCTCTCCGTGCTATGAGCCTTGCGTTCCTTAGGGGATCTTTGAGGCGTAGGCCCGTGCGTATGCTTTATTTCGGCCATCTCGCATTGTGCCATGCTCGGGTGTCCTATAAAATGGGGGCTCTCCCTATCGGTGTTGAGCTATCCTTACTAAGTATCTAGCCACGCTCGGTTTTTCTAGGCTCGTAGGAATAGGATGCGTCCTTCTAAGGGTTGGTTACGCCGGCTAGTCGGCGGTGGCATGCCTCCCCATGTGTGTTATGTCCCAGAGGCCGTGATGCTAGAAGAAGGCTTGCGAGGTGTTTTCCCCACTTTTTCCTTCTTTCGTGTGTGGCTGGTGCCTCTAGGTTTTCCATGGTAGTATCGGTTTTTTTTGTGTCTTGTATGTGGCTCGACCGCACTCACTTTGTAATTGTTTAGATGGATAGAGTTTAATTGTTTTGTGGCGAGGTTCGTTTGCTTTCTATGTGGTCGGGGCCAGCTCCCGAGCCATTTTGGCCGATGCTTGGCCTCGCTCTTATGTGTCCCAACCTGAGCGGGGCCCCTAGTCATGAGTTTAATCCTGTCGACGCATGGTGGCCGTGTTTCAAGGAAAAGATACATTTCTACTTGGTCGGGGCTAGCCCCCGAGCAGTTTGGTCAAGGCTTGGCCTTGCTCTCAGGTTCCTCAACCTACGCAGTTCCTAGTCATATGGTAGCCGGGGCCGAGTAATTTTGTTAGGGGATACCCCGTAGATCCTAGTACGCCTGTCTTGTCGACTATCGCGTCTGATATGATATCGAGGTTTTACCTTGGTGGTCAAGGAATCGAGCCTGAGGGGAAGGATCTTGGTGGCCTGGCCTCGACTTGGTCGAGGCTGCAGATCTTTACCCTTCGCTTGCTCGTAGTTTCCCTGTGAGCTCCGAGTGGTCGTGGACCTTCAAGCGAGAGCTGGTTTTTTACCCCACGTGGGGTGAGATTGTCCACTATAACCTCGTCGGTCGAGCAGTGCGCCTCGTCGAGCGTCCATGGATAGTTCGAGTGACACCCGATTATCCCCCAACAATTGACATGGAGTTCGGCTATGCCTCATCGAGAAATGTCTCATAAATCATCTACCGCCTATCCCATTGGTCCCCGACCACTTTCGCAACGGCTAGAGGGCAAGATGCTTCCCGCCAGAGGGGATAACTTGGGTGGCTTCAAAGCTAACGACTCAAACACATGGGAGATGGTCGAGAGGTTCAGCGCCGTCTTGACAAGAGCCACTCGGGTCCCATCCCTCCATGCCCCTAACTCTTTGGTGCCCGTGGACCCTTACATGGGCTGGCCTAGTCAAGAAGGAGAATAACGTGTCTGTGGCGCATGGGCGAGAAGTCAGAGGGTCGCCCTGCTCGTGGATTTGGGGGGCGGTTGGCCTCCCTGGTCACATCGTGGCTTAATGGCGCCCCATGCATGTGGTCGTGTGCCGCGTAGGCGTGTTTCTCGAAGGGAAGTGGTTCGCCTTCCCGGCCACCGCTGCATAAATAGCCCTTTCCCCAAGTTGTTCCAATCTCTTACTTTCTCCTTCCCATGTCATTCGCTGCAAACGAGAGAAGAAAGAAGAGGGAGGGGAAGTCGAACTTTGAGGTCTACCTTGCATTTGCTGCCATTCGTAGTCCTCTTGCGCAGCCGCCATATCGTCCTCTTTAGCGCCGGCACCGCTTGCCATCTCTTCCGCTACTACCGCTTCATGCGCTCCATCCTACAAGATGAGTCTGTGGGTGCCATCATCGGTGATGGAGGTGAAGTTGTTGCAGCTTGTGGAGAAGGGCTTCCTTCTACCCAAGGATGGTGTGGGGTGCAAAGCTGCCATCGGCAAGCTATTTTCGCAACCGTCACCGGGGGAGGCGACATCCTTCACCGACTTCCACGAGCACGGATTCAGGATCCTAGCCTCTGATTCCTCTGTGAATTCCTACAAGAGTACGAGGTTCAGCTGCAGCATATGCTGCCTAATGCGGTGCTGTAGCTAGCAGGGCTTTGTTGTCGTTTATGAGGGCTTTCCCAGAATCGAGCCCTCCAAGGACCTTTTCTGGTGGATCTTTGAGATTCACAGCCGGAAGGTGAAGGCGCCCGACAACGTCCTCGCTCCACAAGGTGGTTTGATGATCTAGGTTCGTGGCGGGCTCTCCGACTGGTACCTGTGCTTGTTATCAAAGGACTCCAATTGGGGTTGGCATAGCAACAGGTTCTACATCCTTGATGATGCCGTCACCCTGCTTCCTCTTTTTTCTGGCGCCCCACCGATCCGTGGGGCGTCCTGGAGCTGGGGTGCACGCAGGGCCGGCGTCGCCAGGTGAACAAGGCCATGGAAGTTCTCCACGGCTGGGTGTCGGCTGGGCTGAATGGGATCAAGGTCATTTGGACCCTCTTCGAGTGGCACGTCCAGCCCTTGAAAGCTCGTGCACATCCGTTGTACAACTACTCTGGGGTCAAGGACCCGACTCAAGAAAGGACAGAGGAGTTGAGTGCTGATGTCGTGAGGAGACGGGTGGTGGACTTGGTTGTGTCCGGGACTACCATCCAGATCGAGGGCTCTCCGAATGCGTTTTTGGCGTCCTTTCGACCAAGTCTAGTGAGCTTCTTCTTGTGTTTTCGGTTTCACTTGGGGGCTGTCGCTCTTGTTATGGGTTGAGCCTATCTACCTGGCTTTTGGGTGTTTCACCACCCTGTTCCAGCACACAATTTTTTTGAAAGTACGATGAAGATCCAACGGCCTCCACCTCTTCTTCTACCTCCGGTCGCACCCAGCTCTGCCCCACTGCCTAGTGAGCACTCCGCCGCCGCCGCTCACCCAGCTGTCGGCGCGCGGCCCGCCTCTCCCCCAGTTACTCTTGGCACAAATCACAGATCACAGATCATAGATCATAAGAAACATTTTTTTCTATGAAAAGACAAGGACAAAATTTGGGGGAGAGGCTTGCCGAAACCGTAGCCACCGCAGCCATCGTCTTTGTCTCAGGTTGGCACAGATCCACAAAGAGGAGGAGGAGGACGAGAAGGAGGAGAACACCTACCTCGCGCGGATCCACCATGGCCGGCGTGGGCACGGGCGTGGGGAGGCGTAGGCGCGGGGGCGGGGAGGTGCGCGGGCGCCGGTCGCCGGTGGCCGTCGCCGGTGAGAGAGAGAGAGAGAGAGAGAGAGCACGCGGAGGGAGGATGGGGCGCTGAGAGGAAGAGTCGGGTGTGGGGAGGAGTCGGGACTGAGTGTTTTAAGTTGGAACCTGACGTATGTGCCTTGCACGTTAGAGACACAGAAAAAATCATGTGTTTATGGGCGCTAAATCACATGGGTGTTGTTTAGCATTCCTGTATGGGTTTAACCATGTGTGCTTATATAGCCTGTGCTGGCGTGCCGCTCCAAGTTCCTGTCTCTCCAGCTTCGAAGGAGCCTCGCACGCCGCCCAGCAGAAGGCGGACACCAACGAGAGGAGGTGCTAGAAGCAGAGCGGTAAATGCGAGGCAATCACCGTTGTCCGACGATGACAAGGATGATGACAAGGATGAGGACGAGGATCACGATGAGTTGGTGGTCCTCAGGGAGCACCTCTGGCGTGTTCCGGACATTTGACGCCGGGGCCGGACTGAGAAGCACCGTGCGCTCGGCTGACACCACGGAGGAGGAGGGCGCCCCTCGGAAGCGCTCGGCCCCATCCTCGCCAAGGGGGCGAGCCCAAAGCGTTCCCACGCCAACGATGGCGATGGGTGTGGCTCATCATCTCTGACTCCTACATGCCGCTCCCTGACGAGGCGTGGGACGCCTGGCCTAGACAGCCGTGCCGCAGGTCGTACCGCGATGGATGCGGCGCATGAGGTGTTTGGTGAACCCCGCCACCTTGTTGCCGAGGTGCTTGGACAGGAGGATCAAGGCGCGGCAGGTTTGACCGTGTTGCCATCGCCTACACTTGGCTCTCCCCCGGCTTACGCGAGGCGCGTCTTGTCCACGGGACAGGCATCGTCGGTGGTTTTGCCGGTTCCTCCATGCGGCCTAGGGGCACAGGATGCGACGAAGCCTCAAGCCTGTGGTGTCGCCCGTTGTAGGGGCCGCGACTTTAGAGCAATTTAGCGTGCTGAGCCGTGAGTACCCTGGGCCGATGCAGATGTCCAGGGCCATGCGGAGGTGGTGGGCCCGATGCCTGCACCCCAGGCTCTGTGCCCGGGGCTGTCCAGGGCCGAGGGCTCCGTAGTTGCCGAGGGGCATGACCCGGAGGATGCCGTTGCGCTGGGTCGCTCCGATAGGTATGTCATTTCCATGTGCCGTTCCTGTTGTTGGGGTCGACAATGCTGGTCATCTCCTTGTTGTGTCTCGATCAAGGGCCTTCGTTGCCGGAGTAACTGTCCAGCCGACCTCGGTGGGCCTTGCGATGCTGCCGATTCAGCTGGAGCCGCCCGGGAGCGGGGGCGCAGCAGAGGTGATGGTGGCCCGGATGCTGCCCCTCGCGAACTTGCTGTCAGCCCCCGCCAAGAGTTCCCACGGAGACGGCGGCTGCGTCTGCGACCGTGATGGGAGCCCCCGATGCCAGAGCACTTGGGACTGCCACTGCTGCGGAGGACGCCGCAGGTGCGGAGGTCGATGCTGTCCTTGGGGATGGGGCCCCGGAGGAGTTGGCGCTCATCCGCCGTGGGGTGGAGCTTGCGTTGGGTGGAGAGGACCACTTTGTCTGGCCGCACCCCACGGATCCCCGCAGGGCTTTGTTCGCCGAGGATGACGCGGCTGAGCGGGACGCGTGGGCTAACGCCTCGAGAGGCAACGAGGAGGTTCGGGTGAACCTGTCGAAGATCCGTGACACGCTTGTCGCGGCCACGGACCTTACCTCGGACGCCATGCTCTCAATGGCCGGTGACGTGCTTGCGATCGGGCGGGTAAAGTAGTTTCGCCTTGTTATCCTTGGGATCAGCGTGATGGCGATGATGTCAATGGATCCATCTCAGTGTGTCTCACTCGCTGCAGCAGCTGATGGAGACCTGACAAGTCCAGGTACCTGCGGCTGGCCTTCTAGTTATATGCGGGTGGTGCCATAGAGCACAATCGCCTGGGCGAGGCGGAGGCACGGCGCCTGCGGATGGAGGTATAGAGCTTCCGGAAGGTGGAGGAGACTCTGCGCGAGGCCTTGATCTGTGCCTCTCAAATCGACGCCACTAATTGGCGAAGGTTCATTCAGGCCTTGTTTAGATCACCTCCAAATTAAGTTTTTTCACTCTCTCTTCATCACATCAATTTTTAGACGTATGCATGGAGCATTAAATGTAGGTAAAAAAAATAACTAATTGTATAGTTTGGTTGTAAATCACGAGACGAATTTTTTGAGCCTAGTTAATCCATGATCGGACAAAGTTTGTCAAATACAAGACCTCAGAACGAACCAAGCGAACGATTTTCAGACCAGACTACTTATCTTAATAGAAAAGCATTCATTCCCACCTGACACAATTTTAGGATGGTATACTATTCACTCTCTCTTTTTGGGCACGCAGGCATTCCATTATCTTTTCGAGCACGTGCTGGGCGCAGACGTGCTGGATCTCACGCGTTCCCACATTTTTTTTTAGAACCATGCGCACGTAACTTATTTAACTGAATTAGACAGCATAACTTCGATGAATAACTTAACAGTGCTCCCACATTCTCTTTTAGGTTTCATCAGCCTTTTTTCTCTTTTCAGAAACTAATCATTCGGGAACATGGGAAAATAGTTTATAAAAGGGCGGGGGATGAAATAAAAGTAACTTTTACAACGTATACTACACAATAATAAATTCCATAATATGATGCAACCTTCCCAAAACCAGATAAATAATAACTTTCATAACTTCTGCAGCAATAATCTCACCATCTCTATAACTACGACATTGAGCAAATCTGTTTCTTTAATTGGAAGATCTGCAAAATATTTTAATTTTAATATTTAAAATAATAAATACAAAACACAACTTAGATGCATTACTCTTAACAGTAAGTTAGTCAAATATGTTAGCTAGCATGCATGCACGTAAAAACATAAGTTAGATACATAACTCTATACACTAAGTTAATCAAGTAAGTTAGGTAGCATACACATAAAAAGAGGAGTTAGATACAAAACTCGGCATATCAGAGCTAACGAACTAAGTGAGGTAGCATAGGCATGAAAAATAAAAAGACAGATGATAAATAACTCTGATATTTAACATAGCACCACAAAAAGACTATATAGAACAAATCTATAAAAAACTATTTCAATAGCAATGAATATAATAAGTTAAGTAGAAAATCATATATGTTATACCTTGTTCATGTATAATTTGAAAGCTTTATACCCTGACAAGTTTAAGAAGGAGGAAAGATAAGGATTCCATCAAAGATAAAATAATAGGTATAAATATGAAATTTTATATGTTGCTCAGCTATGTCACGTATTGCAGGTAACAAGAATTGATTCTCCTCATGGGTGCACAAATAGTATGTCAATGCCTCACGAATAGGCTTTGCATGCTCCTGCATGACATAAAAATTTAGAAAACATCTTATCAACTAATCTGAAGATGTAGGCAATATGCCCTAATCAAATGATCACCGTTTTAAAAATAGAACTTGACAAAGCCATAATTCAAGAACAAAGTAACACTTCTTTGAAATAGAGATGAGTCAGGCCATCATAAGACTCAAGTAATTCAAGAACAAAAACTTCACTGTCATTTCTGCAAAATAATGCTTTTTTAAATGTTAATACCTTAAAAGGTTTAACAAAGGATAAGAATTTTCCAAAAAAAAAATAGTGAATAAGTCAAAAGAAGCATACTAGCTAATTGAATTGGACACACTACTATCGATGTTTCACCACCGATAGCCTGTCATGGGGATACCCGGGGCAGTTTGTTCGGGCTTCAGCGTATGCAGAACTCGACGGTAAACGCAAGAGATAGTCGATTTATCCTGGTTTGGACCCTCGATCGTGATCGAGTAATAGCCCTACGTCCAGTTGGCGTTAGCCTTTGCGTTGGATTGATTGTAAAGTGTTGTGTTGTCCTTTTTTTCTCTAGGAACCCTGCCCTCCTTTATATAGTCAGGAGGTCAGAATCCTAGTCGGTTTACAATGAGAGTTCCTAGTAGAATTACAGAATAATACTACTACTAAGATTACATGGGAAGAATCCTAGTTAGACTAGATCTTCTCCCTTCCTTGCGGGGTATCCCGTGGGTCCCGCACCGACAATCCCCCGAGCACTTCATGGTTGAGCTCTGGAAGCCTCGTCTCATTCCTTCAGGTCTTGCCGAGTAGGAACAAGCGTCGTCCGAGTGCTTTCTTGAGCAAAACCGTGTAGCGCTTCATGAGATCTTCGCATGGTGTGTACCTTTTTGAAGAAAAAAGTACTCCCATTTGGGTGTAGCCCTCGAGCCTCTTGTTATTTGGCACAAGGAGCTGGAGGGTCTTCTTCTTGAAATCGCTCTGATTTTTCGTCGAAGGGCTCCTGAGCATATACCCGGTTTCCTTATCAAAAAGAGCTCGGATATAGTTAGGTCCGGGTTCTTTTTGTCGTGAGGCCTTGAGGTGGTTGAGTGTAGCCCCCGAGCCTCTTGCTATTTGGAACAAGAAGTTGGAGGTTCTTGAATGTTATGTTGTTTGAAAACTGCTGTCTTGAAGAAGTCTTCTGAGTGATGTGCGCTTTTTTTGAAGGAAAAGTGCACTCACTGAGTGTAGCCTCTGAGCCTCTTGCTATTTGGAAAAAAGTTGGAGGTTCTTGAATATTATGTTGTTTGAAAACTGCTGCCTTGAAGAAGTCTTCTGAGTGATGTGCGCTTTTTTGAAAAAAAAAGTGCACTCACTGAGTGTAGCCCCCGAGCCTCTTGCTATTTGAAACAAAAAGTTGGAGGGTCTTGAATCTGAGTTGTTCAAAGGACTGAAAGCCTTTCCTATTGCAGCCCCCGAGCATATACCTGTGTTCTTTTATTCGAAAAGAACTCGGATATAGGATCTTGACATGTTCTCTTTGTAGTCTGCTGTTGTCAGATGTAGTTGTATGGTAGTGGTTGAGAGTAAATGCTGTTTGTTCATGAGTTGTACAGTGTTGGTATATTCTTCCGAATATGCTCGTTCTAGAGTACTGCTCCTTCACGCCTGAGTCCTCTTTTGTTGAATTCTGTCTTTTCACTGTGTCCTTTGTTAGGTTTGTTCCGTTGGTGCTCCTGGTCCATGTGCACCGCTTCTTTATTCTATAAATACCCTCCTGGTGTGCTGTTTTGATTCATCGAGCATTTTGTTGCGTGGTCTGAAATCTCCGTAGTCATGAATATGATAGTTTGCGAAGTAGAGCAGCCCCCGGGCGTATTTTGTAGTTCTTGTGTATCTTGTCGTAGCTGGAGGGAGTCTTGTGATAGGGACTAGAGGTAGACTAATCCCGCAGTGGCATTGTACCGGGAAGTACATGGCGGTAGTTGGAGGAAGTCTTGTGATGTAGGATACGTTCCTTCATCCAACAATTCTGGGTTGATCCTCGTCGCTTGCCCTGAGACTGTCCGGTGCAGATCAACACCATATCCAGCGTCACATCCGACTTGGGTAGACAGATGCCTGCAGGCTTCTCTTGGTCCATGTTGTCCCGCCGTGCTGCTGACCTCCGCCTTGGATGTGTTGCGTTCTTCCTTTGAAGAAAACAGTGCAGCCGAGTGCGGTTTGTTCTACCGAGTAGCAATTTGGAACACGTAGTCGTTCCAGAGCCTAGTTGTGTTCGGGTTCCTTTTTGCTACCTTGCTTGTCGTAGTACCGAGTTCGTTGGGTCTTATAAGATGTGTAATTTTATATTTTTTGAAGCCATTTGTAATGGAAAGAATCTTGTCTTTTGAGTTGTTCTTCTTTTTTCTGCTGAAGTCCTGGTTGTTTATGAGATTCCCGAGTTCTTTCTATAAGAACCGGGTTCTTGTGTTCCTTGTGAGGTAACCCTTCGTTGCTTCATGGTTGATGAGTTCTTTTTGTAGCAATATGATAACTCCGCCGTGGTGCTGGATGGATAAGTCTGAAATCTGCCCGTTGAACTGTACCGTTGTGTAGAATTGTGCCGTCCGTCATTTCAGCTGCGTCAGTCATTGTGAGAAATGGACCGTTGTGTTCTCATGCCGTGTTTAAATGGGCCTGGTGGGCCACGTTTCTATTGCCGTAAAAATCTATTTATAGCCCTTTCTTCTTCTTTTTCTTTACTGTCTTGAAACCCTAGTCTTCAAAACTCCGCCGCCGCCATTGTCACCATCATCTGAGTGCCGCCGTCTGAGCATGCACCTTAGTGCTTTTATTGCTTTCGCTAGTATATGGGTAGAAAGAAATCAGCGGGCAAGTCCCAGGCAGCCTTTGTGGACAAGGAGGCCTCTCTTTCTGTGATTGAAAATCAAGAATTCATGGCCATGAGGGCTGCTCAGAAGATCTGGCCGGCTCCGACTACAACTAAGGATCAGTTGCGTGAGCTTGTCAGCGATGGCCTGATCTAGGGCAAGGAGTTTGCTGATTGGAGAGCTCCAGGCGAGCATCGGGTCCCAACTCTAGGTCCTAGTGAGATTGTTCTTTTTGTCTCCTTTATCCGTGCCGGACTCTGCCTTCCTGCTTCTGCTTTTCTTCACCGATTTCTCAGATATTTTGGGATTAGTCTGAACCATCTTGCTCCCAATGCTGTCCTTCATCTTTCCGTATTTGTTCATCTTTGTGAAACTTTTCTTGGAATTCCTCCCTCTCTTTCTCTCTTTCGCTACTTCTTTCGTCTGAAACCCCAAGCCCGTCGTGACGACACCCATGTTCTTGGTGGCTGCGGGATTCAGTTTCGTCAGGGTCTTAAGAGTAAATTCTTTGATTATGACTTGGTTGATTCTGTGAGGGATTGGCGTGCTGACTGGTTTTATGTCGCCAATTCGATTCCTCCTCTTACTGTTCATTTTGGATCTGGTCCCGTTGTTAATGACCGATGGGAAAAGAATCCCCTGACGTCGGATGAGCTCCTGGCGATCAAGCCATTTCTTGAGAGGATATGTACTCTGAAATAGCAGGGCTTGACCAGCTTCGGTATCGTCTCTAGTTTTCTTCACCGCCGTGTTCAGCCTCTGAAGGAGCGAGAGAATTTTGGTTTTGAGTACTCTGGGGCTGAGGGTCCTTCTCGAATGGTCCCTGCCCTTGAGTTAACTGATGAGGAGGTGCTCGAGCGCCTTCAGAAGATGCTGAAAGGAGTAAGCATCGTTCCGCATACTGTTCTTGAGTATTGCGCTAACAACCCGCCTCCTGCTGTGAGTTGTTTTTTCTTATTCGGGTACTTTTTGTATTTCCTTTGTTGTCTCCACTTTTTGCTTAATTTTTCTTGTCTGGCTGTTTTACTCTTTTGTAGGAATTGGGGCGTAACTTTGTTGATCCGATCTCCCTTGATGACTGCCCTGCCATTGTGGAGACTAGGGATAGTCTTGCTGGGGCTTCTTTAACTAGTATGTTTCAAACCACCACGATGTTTCCTGGTGTTTCTTCCGCGGTTTTTGATGTATATGTGGAGTATGCTCCTCGTCTAGTTCCTCGAGCTCCTCGTAGTGTCGGAAAAAGGGGGCGAGCGGATTGTTCTTCTTTTGGTTTGTCTGCTCCCAAGAAGCCTCGCCAATCGAGTACTCGCCCAGGTACTCAAGTTATAGATAGCATGCTCCTAGGTGAGCATATTAATACGCTTTGTCTTCTTGTTGTTTATTTGTGCCTTTAACTTAGTACTTTTCTCCATTTTCAGATGGCGCTGTGGTTGCCATGTCCGAGAATGAGGAAGAAGAGGATGATGATGCGGCCCTTGTCATGTGTCGGTGAGTTGTTTTCTTGTCTTTGTTTTGTTGAACACCTCTTTTTGTTCTAACCTTGAACTTGTTCTCTTGTAGTAAGCGGTCGTCGAACTTGAGTTCTTCTGGGGCTTCGGTACCGGTCACGCCGCCCCTGTTGTAGGGTGGCGGTGATGTTTTTGCTGCTATGGTTCCCCCTCTAAAGTCCTCTTTTGGTTTTATGAAGAAGAAGATAGTTGAGTGAGTGATTCCTTGTTATGTTTCTTCGTTTCTGTTTTCCTTTTTCTTGACTTATATTCTTATCGTTGAGTTTCTTTATCATCCTGTAGACCCTCGCCTTCCCTTAACCCTCCGCCGACCTGTTGTCAGTCCTCTGATGCGCCTCTGTGTGCTGAGTCTCGGGACTTGGCTTGTACGGTCGGTGAGGTGGCTGTGAGGAAGACAGGGTTCCCTAGTGATCATGCTGCTACTGATTCGCTGGCTCCGGAGGTGACTGTGGCCACGACGGTGGGTTCTTCTAAGGAGGTAGCCGGGGCTTCCCAGGATATGGCCCTGGCCTTGCCTTCTTTGCCTCAGCTGACTTCTTCCTCTGTTCCTCTTGGTACTGGTGGTCAGCGTTTTGATGATGATGTTGTGCTACAATTTGATGCCACTCATCGTTTGTCAGAGCTGACTGCTGGCTGGGGAACCCTTGCAACTTCTTTTGGGGAAAAGCTCCAGGTAAGTTTTTCTGAAGTTCTTTCTTTAGAAGTTCGTCTTTCTTTTGTTCTTATGCCTTCTCTCTCTCTCTCTCTCTCTCTCTCTCTCTCTTTGTTCAGTCTTTTTCTCAGGATCATACCGGCTTCTTTTTCTCGTCTGAAACCAAGAAAAAGTTGTCTTCTGAGGTAAGTGCCCTAAAAGCAGAGCTTGATCTCTATCGGTCCGAGATAGAGACTGAGCGTCAAACGCACCAAAAGGAGGAAAAAGCTCTTTGTGCTCGGGTGGTAGAGGCAGAGAAGCAGAGGGATGCTGCGGTGGAGGCCATGAAGAATGAGTGCAATGGTATTGCGGGTTCTTCTTGTTTACTTTTGTATTCTGACTTCCCTTTCTGCTGACTTCTTTTTGGGTACTTGGTCTAGCTCTCCGAGTTGAAAAGCAGAAGCTCTCAGAGGGTATTGAAGAAATGAAGATAACTGTTCGCAATAGTCACAACAGGGCTGATGAGGTAATTACTCGTGCTGAAGAAGAACTCGCGCTTGCCAAGTTGATTAGGCGTGGAGCTGATAGGGATCTTGTGTAGGTCCAAAAGACTGTTGAAGACTTGACTGGTAAACTGGCGACGGCTACTGAGAACTGGAATGCTTTATGGAAATCATTTCGGTCAGTAGCCGATCTTCTCCGGACCTCAGCAGATGATGGTCAATCTTGGGCTCAGTTTATTCCCCAAGTTCCGACCCATTTCCAGGATTTCGTGAAGAGGTGCGCCCAACTATGTACCAGAAATGTTCTTGTTTAGGTCCGAGTTCTTTCTCTGGAGTTTCCTTTGTCCAAGATTGCTGATGAAGCCGAGAGTCAAGAATATCTGGATGCCGTTGAAAAGGTGGAGCCTGAGGTCAAAGATTTAGCCAGGAGGATTGTTGATAATCTTAATATTGATATTTCTTCTCCTGATGACAATGTTTGATGTAATTGACCTTTGTACTCCAGCCTCTGTAATAGGATATTATACTTCTTTTTGAATGAAGATTCTTTATTTTTTGTTGATGTCTTCTTTGCCCGGAGGTCTTACTCGGTATATGTAGATCGTTGTCTTGACAAACTTTCTTGATTTGTCGAGTACTTGTCTGGCTTTCATCTGCGCCGTGTAAACAACTCGGTATATATAGATCGTTGTCTTAACAAACTTTCTTGATTTGTCGAGTGCTTGTCTAGCTTTCATCTGCGCCGTGTAAACGACTCGGTATATATAGATCATTGTCTTAACAAACTTTCTTGATTTGTCGAGTGCTTGTCTGACTTTCGTCTATGACTTGTAAATGACTCGTTATAGATCGACGTCTTGACAAACTCTGTGTTCTTGTTAGTACTGAAAAGATTTAGGACCGGCGATCTCGAGTATCTTCAGTTTCTTCTTTTCATCTTTTTTGCTTAATTCTAGATGTGGCTGGCATCTGGCTCTTTCCCTGGTTGCAAAAAACATCTTAGGATTGGTTCGGGTGTTGGCTTATCAGCCACCCTCATCGGCTGGCTCAAGCATGTTTTCAGCTCTTTTGCTCTCGGCCGGTATGCTCAGGCGTAATTTTAGTCGTTTTGCTTTTTTTGTTTCGGGTGTTAGCTTGTTAGCTACCCTCATCGGCGGGCTCAAGTATGTTTTCAGCTCTTTTGCTTTCGGCCAGTACGCTCAGGCATAATTTCAGCCATTTTGCTTTTTGTTTCGGGTGTTAGCTTATTAGCTACCCTCATTAGCGGACTCAAGCGTGTTTTCAGCTCTTTTGCTCTCAGCCGGTACGCTCAGGCATAATTTCAGCCATTTTGCTTTTTGTTTCGGGTGTTAGCTTATTAGCTACCCTCATCGGTGGGCTCAAGCATATTTTCAGCTCTTTTGCTCTCGGGCGGTATGCTCAGGCATAATTTCAGCCATTTTGCTTTTTGTTTCGGGTGTTAGCTTATTAGCTACCCTCATCGGCGGGCTTAAGCATATTTTCAGCTCTTTTGCTCTCGGCCGGTATGCTTAGGCATAATTTTAGCTATTTTGCTTTTTGTTTCGGGTGTTACCTTATTAGCTACCCTCATCGGCGGGCTCAAGCATATTTTCAGCTCTTTTGCTCTCGGCCGGTATGCTTATTGGAAACAATTCGGGGAAAGCCATAATAAGACATGCATTGTCGAGAAAAACCATCTTTATTGATCATGAACATTGATAATCCATAATAAGACATATGTTGTCGAGGAACAACTATCTTTATTGATCATGAACGTTGATCTCTTGTGTTTTGTACATGTATTCTTCCTTGAGTTGTTTTCATGCGTAGAATCTTCTTAGTTGGCTGATGTGCCATGTATTGTTGACTTATTTTCCATCTTCGGTTATCAACTTGTACGTGCCTGGTCCAGTGACTTTTGTGACAATAAAAGGACCTTCCCATGGACTGAGTAGTTTATGGCATCCGTCAGTTTTTTGTATTCTTCTTAATACTAGGTCTCCGATTTGTAGTGATCGAGGCTAGGTATTCTTGTTGTAGTGGCGTCTTAATCCTTGGAGGTATCTTGCTGATTGAAGGGTAGCGTTTACTCTGACTTCTTCTGTACTATCGAGTTCTAATCTTCGGGTGTGTTCTGCTTCTCCTTCGTCATATTGTTCTATCCATGGTGACGTCCAGATCAAGTCAGCAGGTAGTATGGCTTCTGATCTATAAACTAGGAAGAAAGGTGAGTATCCAGTGGCTCTGCTTATTTGAGTTTGTAGCCCCCATACGACCTTGGGTAATTCTTCAATCCATTTTGATCCATAGTCCACTAGTTCTTCATATAATCTTGGTTTTAATCCGGCTAGTATGAGTACATTAGCCCTTTCTACCTGTCCGTTGGCTTTTGGATGTGCGACTGATGCGTAATCTATGCCGAAGCCATAATCCTGTGCCCAACTTTTGAATTCTATAGCTATGAAGGGAGAACCCAAATATGTGATGATTCGATTGGGCATGCCGTAGCGGTGCATAATGTCTTGGATGAACTCGACTGCTTTGGCGGCGCTGTATTTTGCTAGCGGTTTGTATTCAATCCACTTGGTGAACTTGTCAATTGCTACAAAGATGTACTCGAAACCGCCTTTTGCTTTCTTGAGAGGTCCTACTTGATCCAGCCCCCAGCAGGAGAAAGGCTAAGCGGGTGGGATGCAGATGAGATTGTGAGCTGGCACATGAGCTTGTCTCGTGAACATTTGACAATCTTTGCATTTTCTGACAAGTTCTTCTGCATCTTTCAAAGCTGTTGGCCAGTAGAATCCCGTGCGGAACGCTTTGCTGATTAGTGTTCTTGAAGCGGCATGATTTCCACAGCACCCTAAGTGTATTTCGTCTAAGATCTCTTTGCCTTCTTCAAACGAGACACATTTTAGGAGTACTCCTGATGATGCAGCTCTTCTATATAGCTTGTCCCCTACTAGGATGTAGTTCCTGCTTCTACGAATAACTCGGGTAGCTTCCGCTTTATCTGTTGGTAATTTATTCTCTTTGATATAATCGATAAAAACCTGGGTCCATGAGGTGGTGATTACCAAAATCTGGGTGCCTTTTGCTGAGAGTTCAGGTGTTATCTCGCTGGGTTGCTTGATAGAGGGAGCTGATAATTCCTCTATGAATATGCCGGGTGGAACCTTCGCTCTGTCCGATTCGAGCTTGGTGAGGACGTCTGCTGCAATATTAGAATCGCGCAGGACGTGTAGAATTTCTAATCCTTGAAAATGCCTTTAGAGTTTTCGTATTTCAGCGCAGTAAGCGTCCATATTTTCTTTGGTGCAATCCCAATCCTTGTTGACTTGGTTGATGACTACTGCCGAATCGCCGTATACAAGTAATCGCTTGATTCCGAGGGTAATTGCCACTCGGAGCCCGTGGATGAGGGCTTCATATTCTGCTTCATTGTTTGCAGCCTACCATAATATCTGAAGGACATACTTGAGTTGTTTTCCGTCTGGAGAAATGAAGAGAACGCCTGCACTGGCTCCGCCTAGTTTGAGCGATCCATCGAAGTACATCTTCCAATGGTCAAGGAAGTTATTTGACATGGGTTGTTGAATTTCTGTCCACTCGGCAACAAAATCGGCAAGGGCTTGAGATTTAATTACCTTTCATGGGGTGAAATCGATATTGAGAGCACCAAGTTCAACTGCCCACTTAGATATGCGCCCTGTTGCGTCTTTATTGTGTAGGATGTCTCCGAGTGGGAAATCCGTCACCACGGTAATCTTGTGGCTTTCAAAATAGTGGCGAAGCTTGCGTGAAGTGATCAGGAGGGCGTAGAGTAGTTTTTGCACATGCGGGTACCGGATCTTTGATTCTGACAGTACTTCGCTGATGTAATATACATGGCGTTATACTTTGTATACATGCCTTTCTTCTTCTCTTTCTTCGACTATCGCTGTGCTAATCACAGTAGAAGTTGCTGCAATGTACAGCATCATGTCTTCGTATTTCTTTGGAGGTGTGAGAATGGGCGAGGTTGTGAGGTATGCCTTGAGTCTTTTGAAAGCTTCGTTGGCTTCTTCTGTCCACTCGAACTTGTTTGTCTTCTTTAGTAATTTAAAGAAAGGTAACCCTTTTTTGTCGAGTCTTGATATGAAACGATTGAGGGCCGCCATGCAGCCTGTTAGTTTATGCACGTCTTTGACACTTCGGGGAGGGCCCATCTCTGTTATGGCTCGAATTTGCTTGGCGCTGGCTTCGATTCCACAATGACTGACCAAGAATCCTAGTAGTTGTCCTGAAGGAACTCCGAATACACACTTGCTGGGGTTCAATTTCCACCTCCACCTCTTCAGGTTTTTGAAGGTTTGCTTTAAGTGTTCAATTAGTGTGTCTGGGTTCTTTGTTTTTACTACTACGTCATCCATGTATGCTTCTACGTTTTCGCCAATCTGATCACCAAGGCATGTTTGGATAGCTCTTTGGTATGTGGCACTAGCATTCTTGAGTCCAAACGACATGGTCTTATAGCAGTAGGCGCCGAACGGAGTGATGAAAGATGTCTTGCTCTGGTCTTGTTCTTTTAATGCAATCTGGTGATATCCTGAATAGCAATCAAGAAAGGATAATAGGGCAGATCCTGCTGTTGAATCAACTATCTGATCAATGCGTGGTAGTCCGAATAGATCTTCCGGGCAGTGTTTGTTGAGATCTGTGTAGTCGACGCACATGCGCCACTCGTCCGTATTCTTCTTGTGTATTAGAACTAGATTTGCTAGCCAATCTGGATGAAGGATTTCTCTGATGAATCTGGCTACCATTAGCTTTGTGATTTCTTCTTTAATTGCTGCCTTCTTGTCAGGTGAGAATCGTCGTAGCCATTGCTTCACAGGCTTGGAGCCTTCATTGATATCGATTTTGTGCTCAGCCAACTCTCTTGGGACACCTGGCATGTCGGCCGGCTTCCAAGCGAAGATATCTTTGTTGTCCCAAAGAAAGTTGGTGAGCGCGAGTTCCTATTTTGCCGAGAGATGGGCACTGATGGTTGGTGTTTTGGAGGGATCACCGGTGCCTAGGTCGATTTGCTTGAAGTCAGCTTCTTTTGGTGGTGCGAGGATGCTGTGCTTTTTAGCCGGTATCTCTAGTTCTTCTGGGCTCATTTCTGCGGCAATAGTGGCTATTTCTTTTCTACCATCGGTGGCTTGTGCCTTAGTTCCAATTTGAATTGCCTGAACATCGTAAGTCAAAAGCGTGCTTCAGATCACTTCGAAGGGAAAGGACACCGTTAGGTCCTAGCATCTTGAGCAATAGGTACGGGTAATGCGGTATCGCCATAAATTTTGCTAGTGCTGGGCGCCCGAGGATTGCATGATATGATGAATCAAAGTCTACAACTTCAAATTTGATGAACTATGTTCGGTAGTTTGAGGGAGTGCCAAAAGTAACCGGTAGAGTGATTTGTCCAAGTGGCATGGCTGCCTTGCCGAGTACTATCCCATAAAAAGGGGTGCTTGTTGGTGTAATCATCCCGGCGAGTTGTAGTCCCATCTTCCTTAGCGTTTCTGAAAAAATGATATTGAGTCCGGCTCCCCCATCGATTAGTACTTTTGTGACAGTCATGCTAGCGATAGTTGGACCTAGAACCAGTGGGTAATGGCCTACATTTCCTACGCTAGTCCATTGGTCTTCTCTTGAAAATTGGATTGGATAATGTGACCAATTGAGATATCTTGCAGTAGCCGGTTCTGCTGCCATGATAGTTCGTAGAGCTAGCTTTTCTTGATGTTTGCTTCTAGAATCTAGGGCTCCAGCAAAGATCACTGCTATTGTCCCTCTAGATTTTTGGAATCCCTTATCTTCGTGGTTGTTTTCATCTTTTTTCTGATTGTCTTCTTTAGTGTTTACCTTATTATCTTTTCTTGTGTATCGCTCGTTGAAGGTGTAGCAATTTCCGGTGGTGTGATTTCCTTTAGGGTGCAAAATGCAACGCATGTTTTCAATGTCTTCAGACCCTCTAGGTTTGGAAAACTTCCTTGATTTATCAGCCATCGCTACGGTGTTGTCTAGTCCATGTTTTCTTTCCTGATGTCTGATGTTTCGATGATTTTGCTTGTCCGGGTTGTCTCGGCTGTTTCTATCCGGGAACCTTTCTCGTGTCTTTTCCTCTGCAGTAATCATCTTTTCTACTGTGTATCTGAATTCTTCATTGTTTCTTAGGTTTTCTTTGCAGAAGTCCTAAAATTGCCACCTAGCCATAATTCCGTGAGAGAAAGCTTCAATTACTTCTTGTTCGGTGATGTCATGTACTTGAGCACGTAGTTCGCCAAATCGTCGATAGTAATCTCTGAGACTTTCACCCCCTTTCTGCTTGAGTCCTTTTAGGTCTGCGTGGGTGATGGGGTGTGTAATGATGCCCGCAAAATTTCTACAGAAAACTCTTTGCAAGTCCTCCCAATTTCTAATTGACCCTAGATTTAACTTATCGAACCATTGGAGGGGCATAGTTTCTAGGGCCATGGGAAAGAACAAAGTCTTGATATCATCGTCTCCTCCGGCTAATTCAATCGACTGTGAGTAAATCTTGAGCCACTGCCTTGGTTCGGTCTTGCCATCATATTTAGAATGGTTGGACGGTTTGAACTTGTGGGATAGTCGTATTGAAGCAAGTCTGCTTACAAAACAGGGGAATCTATCGTGCGTTTCGGCTTCTTTGTATTCTGATTTGGCACCTCCTTCCTGCCAACTGTCGTTTTGTTGAGAGTAGTTCTGCGGGGATGTCTGAACGGGAGCTTCGCTTCTGATCTTCCTTGGTTGTTCGATTCGATAGTTTTGACTATGGTCCCTTCTGCTTTCTCTATTGTGACTTCCACTCGGGCTAAGTCTCTCGAAAGCGGACTTCCTCTGATTTTGATCTTCCTTCCTATGAGATGTTGACCTGGCAGGTAGTCTCGAGTGGGTCCTTTCATCGTGCGTCCTTAGGGCTGCTGATCGGAGGAGGTCCCGGAGCTATTCTTGTTTTTCACTAGAAAGTGATGTCGCTCTGAGTTCTTCTAGTGCTTCTCGGATCCTATTGTAGGGTGTATTCGCCGCACGTCTTTCTTCGGCTTCTTGTTCTGATTTTCTTCTATCGTACTCAGCCAGATCTGATTCATATTTGATCCAAGCTTCCTTGCGCTGCCTAGCACGGTGTTGGCGTCCTTGTTTCAATTTGTTTCTTCTTTCTCTGGCCTGCTTCTGATTCTCGATCTCACCATCGTGCCCCTAGATAAAGGGTGATATGTTGGACTCAGATTCATCCGATGATCTGATGTCGGGTGCTTTTGGGGGAACCAATGGTGATCGAGGACGACGAACCATGAATACTTCTCGTGCGTGAGTTGTTCTGTTATCGGTGTTGGTTTCCACACCATCGGAGTCGTTGATTACTTTAGTAGATGCTTTAAGGTCACAGATCGAGTCTCCTTCTTGGTAGGGTAGAATTGCCATCGTCGTCGTGCCGACTAGTTGGGTACCGCTGTCCTTAGGAACGGAACCTGGCCAGTGGACGATGTAGTCTTGAGATGTTATAATCAGTACGAGACCTTCTTGAGCTCCTCTTAGTGGCATTCTAAGCACCGGATCGAGGGATCCTTCGGGCCGTGCCTAATAGGATTTTGCCATGTTGTGGAGTCCGAACGGAAAAGGACCCGGCTTCTTGAAAAGACTCTGAGTGTATTCCGAGTTGTTTTCTTGATAGGCTGAGGCCGCGTTCCGGAGCCCTATCGGAAAAGAACTCGGTTTCTCGAAAGAACTTGGTAAAGATTCCATCTCGGATGCGAAGCCTGAGTTCGAGTCGAATGCGCAAATCTATGAAATCTGAGTTGGATTAGATATCACAAGCTGCATGAATCTTCCGGTGAGTTGATCTATCGTAGTCGCCGAAATGGAAAGGTCTTCATGGTGATCCAAATCTTTGAGGAGACGGCCTTGAAGCTTGTCATTGTTGTCCACCTCGCAGATCCATGAACCAAAGATGAAGGTTGATCCCGTCGAGAAGATCATGTTGTCGAGGTCCGTCGAGCTCTTGGATGCAAATTGGCCGAAAGCCCTTACCTGGCGTGCCAGCTATCAATGTTTCACCACCGATATCCTGTCACGGGGATACCCGGGGCAGTTTGTTCGGGCTTCAGCGTATGCAGAACTCGACGGTAAACGCAAGAGACAGTCGATTTATCCTGGTTCGGACCCTCGATCGTGATCGAGTAATAGCCCTACGTCCAGTTGGCGTTAGCCTTTGCGTTGGATTGATTGTAAAGTGTTGTGTTGTCCTTTTTTCTCTAGGAACTCTGCCCTCCTTTATATAGTCAGGAGGTCAGAATCCTAGTCGGTTTACAATGAGAGTTCCTAGTAGGATTACAGAATAATACTACTACTAAGATTACATGGGAAGAATCCTAGTTAGACTAGATCTTCTCCCTTTCTTGCGGGGTATCCCGTGGGTCTCGCACCGACAACTACCAAAAGTAATGCCCATCCTGTAAACATCAACTCTTCTCGATAATGGATATGAAAACTTGAAGATTTTGCGAAAGTTCCTCACAATTATGAGAGCATCTTCTTTGACAAAACTGAAGTCCTTAAATGGATAGATGACTTCAAATCTTTGCTCCCTCGTGTTTGTAATAACAACATACCAATATCTATTCTTGCAAGCTGGAACAAAAATCTTTCGACAAAAAACAAAAAGATTTTATGAATTTTAATATGAAATGAATATGAAAAATCCATTCATAAAACATAACATTTCTCCTCATTTTTAAATAGAAAAGGACATATATATCACAAAGCCACACACATATACAGATAGTATGGAATGAAATAAATTAAAAAAACTTACAAGGTTAGCATTGTCTAGACTATATCCAACGTATTTCTCTGAGAAGTGATAAGAAATATGACTTGGAACAAGATCGACATTTTGAAGTTCAAGCTGACAAATATGCATATAAGATTTAATAAATGCATATTGAAAAGCATTATCACAATGGGTAATTACGTTAGACCTACAAGTAGCAACACAAAACTTAAGCATATAATTTAATAAACCAAGTCCAACAGACAAGTTAATTACTACAAGTTATGTGCAAAATATAATAAACCAACCAACTTATGTGCAAAATAAGTTACATAAAAGTTAATAGCTTCAGATTATGTCAACAAATTTAGACATACAAGTTATGTGTAGAAAGTTATACATGTGAAGAAAGTTAGATATAAAAAGTTAGACATGAAACTAATAATTACAAATTATGTGCAAAAAGTTACGCATAAAAGTTTGACAAGAAAGTTACAATTTAATACAGAAACTACAACATAATAACTACAATGTACAAGTTACATGCATATAATTTAATAAACCAAGTTCAATATAAGGAAAATTTTAGGATAGTTCATACTTGTACTTCGAACAAAGTTGAGCAACACAACTTGTGCACAGAAGTTAGGCAATATAACTTATGTAAATAAGTTATGGAACACAATTTATCTGCATAACTTATGACATATAAAGCTTGTGGTATATGGAGCTAAGATATAGACAATCACATATGTCAAAAAAAGTCATTTACATACACCAAATGTTTTCTTCACTAGAACTATACAAGCAAGAAAAAATTCAGCACATATATCAAATGCACTTCACATATTAGACTTAGTTCTATACCAAAAGCACATACATTTAGTCACACATCCCCAAAACACTCCTAATAATACAAGTGAATTGTGGTCTCAAGCACTTCTAATCATACAAGAAAATAAAAACATTCAATACTTTCTGCTGCACAAATGAACTAGTCCTACGGTTTAACAAAGAAACCTTGAAATAAATTAAAACTAAGATTCCACTTAGATTGATATTATCCAAAGAAATAATGAAAAATAACACATAAAAAAGACTGAAACAACACTAAATCAGGCTTGACATAACAATACTCTAGATTGGTAATATACTCTAACCACTCCCTGGATTGGTAGTGTACGTATAATATTCATGTTTGATTGAGCATTCACATCAACATCCTATCTATTCAACTTTCTGGCTGCTCGGTACAGTTGGTCATCCTCCAATGATACTGAAAATGATTGTGCTCACATAGACTGGAGAAAGCTTATAGACAACAAAAGAGAGGACAAAGAGGATAAACTATGTACTAAAAAAATTAAGTGTCAATCGTATACCCATACCCTGTGCTCCATATTGATAGTATATTCAATTACTGTTAATAATCAACTCAAATCCACCACAATAACAATACCCCATAGTGATAGTATATTCAAGTACTGTCAGTAATCAACTCAAATGCAGCACAAGGATAACTAATTAATATTATCACCAAAGGAAGACTAGTTAGTATTTTCATCTTGGCTTACGGATTAATATTATCACCAAAGAAAAATAACTAAAAATAAATTAGAACAAAACAGGGCAACACTGATGTGTAAGCCTCATGTTCTTATATCTTTCAAAGCAAGATGTGTTGGGTTGTATTATAACTTTTTTTGTTTAGTTCAGTTGAATGACACAGCTAGTTTAAGAAAGCAGCCAACAATGCTCAAATTTTTATGTCATAGTTCATTTTCTGATTATGTGCAAAAGGCTATTAAGGAAAAGAAGGAGTGTTATAAGCGCTTGTATCATGACAGGTGTGCAGACAACATAGAGAAGTACAAGGTGACAAAGAAGACTGCAAAACAAACGACGAGTGAGGCAAAGGGCTCACGATAGGAAGACATGGGATTTCAATCAAGTCAAGTGCATAAAGGATGAGATGGAGCAGCTCTTGATAAAGGAGGAGGAGATCAGACATAGATGGCAAGAGTATTTTGATAACTATTCAATGGTAAGAACGAGAACACCACCGTTTAGCTAGATGACTCGTTTAATGACACTAACAGACACTTTGTACGGAGAATTCAAAAATCGAAGGTCCGAGAAGTCTTGAAAAGGATGAAAGGGACAAAGCGATGGGCCATGATGGTATCCCAATCAAGATGTGGAGATGTCTCGGGGATAGTGCTATAATATGGCTAACCAAGATGTTCAAAGTGTTTCATATGAATGTTGCAAAAGTAGATTGAGATGTTGAATACGTTGCAATGGTTATACACGTGGGCTGCAAGCGTGTATTTCAAATGTTTCATCTGTTTTTTTCAGACGTATGTTGCAAGTGTTTTTATTTGGATGTCGCACATGTTTCACACATATATTGTATTTGTTTCACAAATATGTTGTAAGTGTTTTATCTGGATATAGCATATATTTTACAATGGTTTCTCAAGTGTTTTTAGGTGTTTTTGCAAGTATTTCGGACACATGTTTCATGTGTTTTTAGACGCATGTTGCAAATGTTTTATTTGGGTGTTTCTAAAATGGATCAGGTGTTGTATATGTTGCAATGTGACTCACCTGCCATAGCCGACTGCTGCAGCTACTGGGACGCCGTGCATGCGTGTGATAAGATGATGATTATCAGTAAAAGAGTACCGAAAAAAAAACAAAGGACATAAAACACTGCATCCCCAATAAGCATGGACAACAAAACAGCTCATCATTCACCAATCACCACCAGGGACGAAGCCAAAAAAAAATTAGGAGGAGCTGAACAAAAGAATATAGGCTTTTTTTCTTTTCTTAACTTTAGCCTCTCCTCATCTAATACATGTATGCATAAAATTTTAAGGAAGGCTCCTCCGGTGGCTCCGTCGCTGATCACCACGAAAGGTCCTAAATAACAGCATTTAGCGCGAAGACAAACACAGTCGAAAGCACGCACCCCAGTCAGATTGCGAGAAGGCTTTTTTTTTTTTTGCAAAGGTGAGAGCGACAACGTTGAACCATGGCAAAGCCATGCGCATGTCCCGTCCTCACCAACTCTTGGGTCTTGAGTCCTGATGCGCACCAACCGCAGACCTGCTGCGACCGAGCTTCCTGCCCCAGAGATGAACACGAAATTTCCGAACCACTGGCCACCAAGATTGGCACATGTTTGTCTTCTCTTCCAACTAACTGGCGCATTGGCATGGTCGTCTTGGACCAGTCACCACAGTCCACACCACCAGCTCCCTTCCCGGAAGCCTATTTAAACCTCGCCGCTCCCACTGGTTCTCTCCAGGAAGAGCAGCACTACCAAATCCTAGCGCAACACTAGCTCTCCTGCACAGCTTCCCGACAATCCATATCTCGCTGATCGGAATTTTTCAAATCGATCCTCAGCTTCATCGGTGCTTTAGTTCTCTGTGCTTGCAATGGCGTGCGAGAACAGCAACGTTACTGCCAACGGCGACTCCCTGTGCATGGCGACGCCCCGCGCTGACCCGCTTAACTGGGGGAAGGCGGCGGAGGAGCTGATGGGCAGCCACCTCGACGAGGTGAAGCGGATGGTGGCCGAGTACCGCCAACCCTTGGTGAAGATCGAGGGCGCCAGCCTCCGGATCGCGCAGGTGGCCGCCGTGGCCGCCGGCGCTGGCGAGGCCCGCGTCGAGCTCGACGAGTCCGCCCGTGGCCGGGTCAAGGCCAGCAGCGACTGGGTCATGAACAGCATGATGAACGGCACCGACAGCTACGGCGTCACCACCGGCTTCGGCGCCACGTCCCACAGGAGGACCAAGGAGGGCGGCGCTCTCCAGAGGGAGCTCATCCGGTTCCTCAACGCTGGCGCATTCGGCACCGGCACCGACGGCCACGTCCTGCCGGCCGAAGCCACGAGGGCGGCCATGCTCGTCCGCATCAACACCCTGCTCCAGGGGTACTCCGGCATCCGCTTCGAGATCCTGGAGGCGATCGTCAAGCTGCTCAATGCCAACGTCACGCCGTGCCTGCCGCTCCGCGGCACCGTCACCGCGTCCGGCGACCTCGTGCCGCTCTCCTACATTGCCGGCCTCGTCACCGGGCGCGAGAACTCTGTTGCAGTCGCCCCGGATGGCAGCAAGGTGAACGCCGCTGAGGCGTTCAAGATTGCCGGCATTCAGGGCGGCTTCTTCGAGCTGCAGCCCAAGGAGGGTCTTGCGATGGTGAACGGCACGGCCGTGGGCTCTGGCCTTGCCTCCACCGTGCTCTTTGAGGCGAACATCCTAGCCATCCTTGCCGAGGTCCTGTCCGCCGTGTTCTGCGAGGTCATGAACGGCAAGCCGGAGTACACCGACCACCTGACCCACAAGCTGAAGCACCACCCGGGACAGATCGAGGCGGCTGCCATCATGGAGCACATCTTGGAGGGCAGCTCCTACATGAAGCTTGCCAAGAAGCTCGGCGAGCTGGACCCGTTGATGAAGCCGAAGCAGGACCGGTACGCGCTCCGCACGTCGCCGCAGTGGCTTGGCCCCCAGATTGAGGTTATCCGTGCCGCCACCAAGTCCATTGAGCGCGAGATCAACTCCGTCAACGACAACCCGCTCATCGATGTCGCCCGCAGCAAGGCTCTTCACGGTGGCAACTTCCAGGGCACGCCCATCGGGGTGTCCATGGACAACACCCGTCTCGCCATCGCAGCCATCGGCAAGCTCATGTTTGCGCAGTTCTCCGAGCTCGTCAACGACTACTACAACAACGGCTTGCCCTCCAACCTGTCCGGTGGGCGCAACCCCAGCTTGGACTACGGCTTCAAGGGCGCCGAGATCGCCATGGCGTCCTACTGCTCTGAGCTGCAGTTCCTGGGGAACCCGGTCACCAACCACGTCCAGAGCGCGGAGCAGCACAACCAGGACGTGAACTCGCTCGGACTCATCTCCTCCATGAAGACCGCTGAGGCCATCGAGATCCTGAAGCTCATGTCCTCGACGTTCCTGATCGCCCTGTGCCAGGCGGTCGACCTGCGGCACATCGAGGAGAACGTCAAGAGCGCCGTCAAGAGCTGCGTGATGACGGTGGCGAAGAAGACTCTGAGCACCAACTCCACCGGCGGTCTCCACGTCGCGCGCTTCTGCGAGAAGGACCTGCTCCAGGAGATCGAGCGCGAGGCGGTGTTCGCGTATGCCGACGACCCCTGCAGCGCTAACTACCCGCTGATGAAGAAGCTTCGCAACGTGCTCGTGGAGCGCGCCCTCGCCAACGGCGCTGCCGAGTTCGACGCCGAGACATCCGTGTTCGCCAAGGTCGCCCAGTTCGAGGAGGAGCTGCGCGCGGCGCTGCCCAAGGCGGTGGAGGCTGCACGGGCGGCTGTCGAGAACGGCACGGCAGCGGTACCAAACAGAATCACCGAGTGCCGCTCCTACCCGCTCTACCGCTTCGTGCGCGAGGAGCTCGGAGCCGTGTACCTCACAGGCGAGAGGACGCGCTCTCCCGGCGAGGAGCTCAACAAGGTGCTCGTTGCCATCAACCAGAGCAAGCACATCGACCCGTTGCTCGAGTGCCTCAAGGAGTGGAACGGCGAGCCCCTGCCCATCTGCTGAGCAGAGAAACGGATCGGGAGAAAGAGCGGAGTGTTCATTGTTCAATAGTTCGAAATCAGTTTTTTTTTCTTCTTCCTTTATTTTTGGAAAGTGGGTAGCAAAGGCTAATGACTGTATTCCATTCTTATGAATTACGTTAAGTTTTTAAGAAATATGTATTCCATTCTAGTTATTATTTTGTTTTGACAGCTAAATGTCTAAATTATTATCGAATCAGGTTTTTCTAACAGTATCTTGATCATAAAAAGAAGTACAGGCTTGCTAAGTGGAATATACTTTGCGAGCCAAGATGTATGGGGTTTTGGGCATCTTGAATATAGAAGTTAGTACTATTGTTTACTCAGTAAATGATTGTTCAAACTTTTGAATGAGGTGGGTATTTGGCAAGATGTGTTGAAAAAGAAATATTTAAAAAAACAAATGTTTGTCCCAAGTGGTAAAGCGGCTGTCCCACTTTTGGGTAGGACTTATGGATGTTAAAGATCTTTTCTAAAAAAAAGATTTAAAGTTAATAGTGTAAACTGAACTAGATTTTGGAAGGATCTTTGTATTGTGCAAGAACCTTTAAAACTAAAATGTCCAGGTCTTACGGAATAATGAGAAGAAAAGATGTTAAACTAGTCAAAGGGCTAAGTTCAACCCCTCTGAACATTTGGTTTAGAAGGGCAATAGTTGGTGATAGGTCCAAGGATTGACTTAGTCTTGTATCCTTAGTTTTACCCATTTATTTAAATGAGATGGTTTTACTTGGCTGTTAGGAAAAATAGTGTTTTCTTAACTCAATCTTTGTATGGAGATATCATGAAAAAAAAGAGAGAATTTCTAGGGAAAAATTGTTCTGGCAGAGATACCTTTGAAGATAAAGATTTTTCTGTGGTAGGAGAGGTGTGATCCTAATAAAAGATAATTTACTAAAGCCTGAAAAGGGAACACTAAGTGTAACTTATGTGGCTTAGAAGAAACAGTACAACACCTCTCTTTTGACTGTCGTATGGCTAAATTTTTGCGGAATGCATTGTTCATCATTTTAAATTTGCATCCACCCAAGAATACGGTCCACTTGTTTGGTTCTTGATAAAGAGTTTTGCTTCAAGTTTGAGAAACCAGGTTATAATGGGGTTGGCACACTACTACAGCAGGTTCGTCACATCCGGTCCAGAACCCCCCATCTCTGACGGTTATGCCACTCGGCACTAACTTGTCGACGGTGATGACATGGTTAACACCGATGGTTCAAAACCAGTAGTGTTAATAGTAGATCATTGTCGTTTTGTCATCTGATCCGTTGTTGTTAGGGTTATTTTTGCAGTGGGATCCTGTCAAAATCCAGCATTGCATATTTTCTAAGCACCGCCATTTTGTGGATGCAAACGTCGTTGCCTGTAATATGAACGACGGTTGATTGGTTCATCTGATGGTACCTAGGTGACGTGCACTAACGTTTCATATTTTGGTACGGTCATACGGCTGTGTTGGCCATTTGATCAGCATCGGTTATGCGTACATTCCGTCGGTGTATAGGTTGTTATGAAAGGTTGTCCATGTTTGCATCCACCTTTGATGACTACTATATCACCGGCGGATGTGGCTGGGAAACCAGTGATGTCGTTGTCCACATGACTAACGGTTACTTGTATTAACAGACTTGTATTAACAGACGGTGAAAATATTATGATCAGGAGCGTTTATTGGGTTAAAGCGGTGGTGGTCAGTTTTGATATTAACTCCGGTTTTTAATCCATGGTGGTAGCCGAGCAACTCCTACGCGGGGCTGCCGCGGGCATGAGCAGGGCGGGGCGAGGCCAGGCCAGCGCCAGCGCAGCCGGGCGAGTTGTGGATATGGCGGCGGATCTGGTGTCACCGCTATTTTTTCTCTTTTTTGTTTTATGAAAATAAGAATCACAGTTGGGTGAGCACCCAATAGTAGAAAGGACCGGCCTATCACTATCGACCTTGTACTACCGGATCAAAATTCGGCAGTTAAAGCCAGTTTTGAACCGGTAGTGGATAACAACTCTTGCATAGTGGAGGGAGCCATTCAACTTACTTGTCATCAAGTACTTCGGAGGCTATTGTCGATGATATGGACCCAGGGTACGTCATCAGACGTTGTGATCAAGCAACTCGACGTAGGAAGCTTATGCAACGACTTCACCAAGATATGACAGTGTTTACATCAAAATTTGGGAAGAAAAACGCGGGAACTCGAAGCTTCAAAGATTGTGTCAATCAAGGAATCGATTGCATAAGGATCGATATCAGCTGATTCAGATGCGACACTGAAATCGGCTCTCTTCGAATGACGTCAGCAGATAACGACAATGAGCTACGATTGGTGTCAGAAATATATGCCGGACTCTATAAAAGGGAAAGATTAGGGTCTAAATTATCTTAAGTTAGGAATATTTTCCTCATACCAAATATTGTAATGAGTCGTACTTGAGTATGATTCATACTTAGGCTCCGGGTATAAATATTGGACCCCGGCTATTGTAAAGAGGACATCAATCCAATCAATACAAGTTACTTTTTTCGGCTTTACGCTAACCCTTAGGAGTAGGAGTAGTGTAGATCTCGGCGAGTTATTCAACAAGCAAGGCTGCATCGGTCCGGCCGACCTCCGACTTGTCTGTAAGTACCATCATGGCTTATACTTCTGTTTGTACGGCTGCATCGGTTAAGTTCGACCTCCACTGCGAACTCTAGTATAAGCTAGTTATCGACTCTTATCTAGTTTAAGTATGGCTGCATCGGTTAAGTTCGACCTCCACTGCTCGAATTAGATTAAGGTCAAGTTATTGGCTCTACCTAAGGGTGGCGTCCTTCGGGTAGATTCATTAAGTTACCGATCTTGCTGATGTTCTTATTGTTATTTAGTTTTTAGCAACATCAATCTGCCCGATCGAGATCGATCTAGATCGGCCTCACATCCTTTTAGTCCGTCGTTTACTTTGTTACAATACGATATTTCTTACAATGAGCGACGGGTTACATTTTATCGGCTGTTCTACCTCGATCTTGGTCGTTCATATTACGCGGTTGAGGCATATGCGATCTTGAAGAGGTTTGTCGGCTAGTTAAATCTGGTCTATGGTTCACTATTATGGCTGCAACGATCTAGTCGATCCCCACTGATGGCACTTTAGATCGGAGGATGCTAGTTGATAAATTTGTTCTCGATCAGGCGTGACCTTAACTGTTTGCTATGCCTGCATCGGCTAAATAGCCGATCGCATATGCTTTAACGCCTACAGTGTGTCTCCATGATTTTGTTAAATATGAATAGATCTGTGTGCTTTAAAGGTTTGATTTGTTGTCTTTATCACGGCTACCATCGATCCGGTCGAACCCCACTGTTAGGTCTGATGAGTTTATAGATTTATACATGTTAAATAGTCAATTGTTCACATGTTATAGTCCTTTTTCACCTAAATCGGCCTTCGAGTTTTCACACATATAGCATGTCTTTCAGAAAGCCTATCAACGTATAGATGGTTTTACGGATTCTTCGGTTGTGGTTTGTTATTATCATTATAGCTGCCATCGATCCGATCAACCCTCACTGTTGATGGTAACAGATTAAATTCAGAGCGTTTGTAGGTCCATTTGCACTAGACAGTCGATTTGCTCGCATGCTATATCCTTTCTCATTAGATTAATCGGCTTTGAAAGCATCTAGGCCCCTAGTTGGGCTTCGGTGATTAATGACAATACGTGATTACTGTGACTAACGTGTGTTTTGCAGAGGCAATTAAGTTAGGTCACGGTAATGGAGATCGATTGGGCAATCAAGGTGGTCATGCCCCTACGATGGAAATCGTTTCAGTTTTCAAAGGATGGACGACAAGGTTAAGGATGGACTAGTTCTAAGTGTCGATTGGAGTTGGAGTGACACTTAGAGTAGTTTAGGACTTTGTTTTTCCTTTAGCCGTACTATTAAGGGGGGTACAAATGGGTAGCTTGACCTAGGTGAGTCTAGTGGGTTACACTACACCACAACACTAATATAGCGTCACACGTGTGTCGTTATAAATATACTAATACCGTTGAACCGTCGGTCAGTATAGCTTGCTCACAAATCAAGTGTCGGTAAATGTACCTTTTACGTTGAACTATCGGTCGGTATAGATATTTAGCTGTACAATCAGACGATCGGTCGGGACAGATCCATAAAAAGGACGAACTATTAGTCGGTATATAGGCCTGTCCGTCTGCGGGAACTGAAAACAAACGAAAGGTCCATCGCGGGAAGTTGAAAACGAAAAAAAGGCCTTAACTAACGGTAAGACTTGGCCCAAATACTGCAAACCCTAACATTTGCGTTCAGTCTCCCTCAGCTCTTATCACGCCGCCGCCTCTCTCTGCGCCCGCCCGCCCAACTCCACTACCGCCGCCGCCGCACAAGACCGCCGCCGTTGCCTTGCGCACTCAGACACCACCCACTGCCGCCTCGCCTCCCACTTCGCTGGCTCCCCTCTGCCCCTCTTCTATCCTCGTTGGCTCAGGGGTGCAGCCCCGACAAAGGCATCCCCGCACGTGGCCCAGATCCGGCTAAGGGTGCCCTGGGGACAGCTGCTCGGCCTCGTTCCGGGCCTAGGGTGGCCGGAGGACAGCTGTTCGGCTTCGATCCGGGCCTAGAGCGACCGGAGGAGAGCTACGTGCTCGGCCTTGATCCGGACCTAGGACGGAGAGGGCCGGCCAAAGGCAGCGTGAGGTCCGGCCTGCTGGATGGGGGCATCGAGCCCATCATGCTCCACGCGCTCTATCGATGATTTGGCCTGCGACGATGGCACCGGTGTCATCCAGCGGCGGTCGGCTCGAGTACGGCTCCAGCAGCTGGGATCTGTGGCGTGATGTGTCCTTGAGATCATGCCCCTGCAAGCTCTTGTTCAGGTTGGAACCACCCTCCCCCTTCTGAATGACATGAACATCATGCTTCCCCTTTATTTTTGTGTGCTCTCCTTCAAAGGTTTACGAAAGTGGAATACATGATAATCAGCAACCATGAATTGTTTTTCAGAAGATCATGCTAATGCATGAGAATGGATATAGAAAGGTTTGAAAGAATGGGGCTAGGATGGCTTTAAGGAATATAACTCGTTTTTTTGGTAGGTCTCTAAAGGAACAGGTTGAAACTAGATAATCAGTTTGTTGTATCACCTTATGCCGATTCACCAAGGAAAAAATTCACTTCATCTATAAAAGCATGCTCATGTTAGTATTTTAATTGAATTAACACTCCCAACGATTAATGGAAGTGTCACGCTAGAGTTTGTAAATAAGATTGTATTAGCTAGCTTTACTCCTGGCCACTATTTTTAAATTCCCTGCCCCTTTTTTTTAGTTTGGAAATAATGCAATTAGAATGGGGGACATAATTTGTCCCACAAAGAATATTGTAGTCTTAGTCAACCAATACTTTCGATTGGTTTTCATTGAGCTTGGGCAGCAGATTATTTTTTTTCTAAGGTTTATGCTATTACTGCCTACTTGAGTCCTATGCACCTAGCATGCATTTATGAATGGAGCTTGAAGCCATGGGAACTTGCTACTTTAATCTTATCAGGGTTTACGATAGCTGTTTGTTACTTTTACTCATTTATGTCATAAATTGTTGACAGCTAGTGGAAAGGTATTAGTTTATGAAGGTAACTTGATTTCCAAATTGTTTGCAGACCTCCTGCATGTTTTTTCATACCTACCGAAGGATCTCAACTTCATTCAGCATACTAGCTATATTGGTTGGAAGGAGTAAGGGCACTTTATCATTTTTGGTTCTAGTCTCTCTCTCAATTTAGGGCTGGAAGTTATTTACATTGTCTGTCTGTCTCTGCATCTAGGGAAAGACAAATAAGGCCAATCATCGTTGATCCTGGTCTATGTCTCTCATCCAGGAATGACATTTTTTATGCCACCCAAAAGCGTGATCTGCCAAATGCTTATAAATTGTTTACAGGTGAGGGAGTACTGTCTTTAATCTATCACTACCGCATGACTCACACAGTTGACCAAGAACAGTGGTGACACGGTCCAATTATTCTGTCGTTGATGCCTGTTATATGATTACCAGAGCAAAGCATGCTTTTGTGAAAAACTACATCTGTTGTGACCCAAAAAATGATTGCACTCACTTTTTTGAAACTTAGCCACAAATATACAAAAGGGATATTTAGATTTATAATCTGGAAATTCCATCATTAGATTTTTCACCAAGTAATGCCCGAGGTTTGTATCGTCCAAAATGGTAATTAAGTGAAGATATTTTGGGGTGGGCATGGGTTTGTTACCAGTTAACTTTCTTACGTTGATTATCATTCCTTTACCCAGGTGTGCATTTGTGCTACTGAACAGGGGAGGGGTGGTGATAGCAAAAACTGTAGTGATAATGACTCCCACAAGCAAACTGAAAACATTTTCTCCGGAGGGTACTTAGATGAAGCTGATGATAGTTTTCCCTGCCTCACTCGGAGACGTTGACATGTTGCTTCTTTATTTCAATTTGCTTGTTCTCATTGTATTTTAAGCTTATCTGTTGATCAAATTTAGGATCTCTGTTATCTAGTATTTTTTGGACACTGCAACTATTCCTGTTTAAATCTGTGTCTGATTACTTAATTAGCAAAGTAATGGTGAATGACTCAAATCGATTTACAAACAGTAACCACTTCTGCATTTGATCATATAGACCAATAGAGTACTTGAAAGGTACTGAAAGCACCGTTGTTATCTGTATCTAACAGATACTGAAGGTACTTGAAGAAATACTGAAATCTCACCTATTGATTGAATGCAGGTAGCTGAAATGCTGAAACAGGACAACCGGAAAGTGCAGAAAAAACACCATTACTAGGCCATTCAAGCTAAGGACTGATGTGAGTTTTTACACCATTTCTTCTTGAAACTATGGTGTGTGGTATGTGGAGATTTGGATCTAGAGTTGGGTTCTATTCTCACTGCATTTCTGAAATATGCTTCGTTGAATTGTTTTTAGCATTCTTTGTTCAGCATGTACAGTTGTGGCACTAAACACTGATCCATGGTGCAGTGATAGTACAGTTAATACTCAGTGTTTGGAACCTTCTCCCTTCGAGGCAATAGTTGTAGGAGCTTTCACTACTCTCTGACTGATGATCGACAACTGTATTTGCTATTCTTTTGGATCATGTACTCTTGTGAATTAACAGAACACATTATAAAAGCAACGAATGCATTAGTATAAATATCTGCATCCATTGTGTTGCAATTTTTTGAAGACCGGTGGCATGTGAATCAGAGTAAGGTAGCAGGCTAGCAGAAGAAAGATGGCCTCTCTTTTCATGATAATTTCAACAGATTTCTGTAATACTATCATAACCTAACATTTGAAATTTCTTCAGACAAATAGTGTACTCTGAAAACTTTATACCCAGACATTTTTTTATCTATGAAGAGATTTAGTAATTTAGCAATTCCTCAATTGTATTTTTCATATGTAATTGCCACTGGTTGCTACATCCATTTTATTGCTCAGCGTGCGCCTGCCCTATCTGCTTAGCGTGCACCTGCCATTGTGCTTGTTTCCCTTGCATTTTACTGGGCTGATTAGTGGAAATTAGTTCCGTGCAGCATTGCACGTAATTGTTTAGTCACTATATGTACCATTGAACTAGGTCAGTAGTAACTTGCAGATTTTGACTTGATTTTCACAGGTCTGATTAATGCATTGAAGCTTATCCAGCCTATCAAGGACAAATACCCAGGTATCACTTACGCAGATTTGTTCCAGTTAGCAAGTGCTATGGCAATTGAGGTCATTGTCCTTTCTCTGCTTAAGTATCTCACTTGGTCATTTGATCAGTCAAGTCTATGTAGTAATATGTTTGGTCAATCGCATAATACAGGAAGCTGGTGGCCCGAAAATTCCAATGAAATATGGGCGGGTTGATGTCACAGCAGCTGAGCAGTGTCCACCCGAAGGGAGGCTTCCTGGTCAGTGTTTCCAATGGGTTCTTCATTCCATACCAATATCTCATTTTTGGTTTTGTTCAATGCTTGAAATGTGACTTATGAGAGGTATCAAACTAAATTGTTGCTAATGCACATGTTCTGCAGACGCTGGCCCACGTGATCCGGCTGAACACCTTAGGGAGGTATTCTATAGAATGGGCCTTGATGACAAGGTGTGGCGGGTTTTGAAACTTAACTGTCTATCTGTATTTTCTTGAGCTATGTCATTGAACTTCCGGGGCATTTGTGCAGGAAATTGTTGCACTATCTGGAGCACATACACTTGGAAGAGCAAGGCCCGACCGGAGTGGCTGGGGAAAACCAGAAACAAAATATACCGTATGTTTTTATGTTCTATTTGCTTCAGTTTAAATAAGAAACAATAGGTTATTTTCAATAATATGGAGTTTTTGGGCATGCTCGAACCATACGCTATCCATTATTCTGTATTTTGAGTACAGAATACACACTTTGCTATCATGTTGTGACTTAGAATTCCTAGGGTTCTTTGCCTTACAGTGTAGTTACTTGATAAGACTTGATAACTTCTATAGTCTGTCTCCTTTTGCTATGTTTAGTGACAGAACATAATCAAGACGCAAAAACTTACCTGATAGCCAGTATTCTTGGTATTGTACTATTCTCCACCTCTTGACGTTTTTTAATTGACAAATGAAACTTCTGTTCTTCTCACTTCTCATACCTAGACTATCTTCTTTGCAAACTTCATTACCAGGCAGGTTGTGAAAATGGTTAGTTTCAATTAACCAGTACTGAGGTGTTCCTGTCATTGCATTTTGCAGAAGGATGGGCCTGGTGAGCCTAGAGGGCAATCATGGACAGTTGAGTGGTTGAAGTGGCTTTAGGTGTTAGTGAGCTAAGATTTTGGTCACAAGTGGTGGATGTATGACTTTTGGTTGCATGAGGTAGATGTTGTATGACTTTTGGTCACATGAGGTAGATGTAGGGATGTTGATGGCTTGCTCATGCACAAACTTCATGTTTGCGAGCTTATAATGTATCTTATACTTATGATGTTGAATCTGACCGACCTTACATTGGGCTACTCATATATGAATGGATCATATATGAATGAATCTATTGTCAATGTTTTATGCTCATATTAATCAATGTCCTTGTATGTATGGTTAATGCATATTGTATTGAACGTTTGTGCGTTGACAATAGATAATTTGGGTTTCATTATGTACTGCTGACCAGCAACAAATATATTGTCTCTATATGAATGATTCGCGTTGGACTGTTAGTTGCTAAAAGTATTTATAGCCTCAAACTATGTGTCGGTATATATAGCCCCTAAGGCGTCAGACTGTCGGTCGCTAAAAACGTGTCGGTCGGTATAGGCTATACCGACGCCACTTTCAGCGACTCTAGCTAAGTGTCGGCATAGATCTATACCGACCAATGGAACGTCGCTATATCGATCTATAGCGACCGACGGTACGTCGCTATTCTGGGGTTGTGGTGTAGTGTTAGGTGTGGTGCACACTTGCTAAAACTAGGACTAGGTAGCTCCAAAATAGCCCTTAGATCCAATGGAGCAAACTTCATTCACGTACGTTCGAAGGTTGGAAGTGAATGGAGGGTCAAATACTGACCGGACGCTGGCTCCAGTGTGACCGGACGCTGGCTCAGGGTCCGGACAGTTCATTTGACCGAGGTGTTTTCGTCTGGTGCGACCAGACGCTGAGAGGTCAAGTGACCGAACGCTGAAGGCCAGCGTCTGGTCGACTCTAGTAAGGTTCCAGAGAGGGGAAATCTCGACTGGACACGTCCGATCAGTGCTGACCAGACGCTGGCCAGCGTCCAGTCATACTGTAAACACTGGAGTTCGGGGTGAACTGACCGGCGCGTCCGATCACCCCGCAGAGGCACATAACGGTTCGTTTTTCACCCATGTTATAAATACTTCCTTCATTCGTGTGTGGGGATACTTTTGCTCATTCCAATAGCTGAGAAACACCTTTGAGAGTGCCAAGAAGAGCAAGGTCCTAGTGAGGTAATTGAGATTTGAGAATCCCAAAGAGAGCCCTCATTAGTGAGATCAAGAGTAGCAAAATGTGCATCCACCCTTCTCATTAGGCTTGTCGTGGTCAAGTGAGAGTCCATGCTTGTTACTCTTGGTGATCGCCATCACCTAGACGGCTTGGTGGTGATTGGGAGCTTAGTGATCATCCGGAGAGCTTGTGGATGACCCAACTCAAGTTGTGAGCGGTTGTGGGTGATTTACCGCGACAGAGTGTCGAAGAATCAATCCGTAGAGAGCACTTGATCCTTGCGCGGATCAAGGGGGAGCTACACCCTTGCACGGGTGCTCCAACGAGGACTAGTGGGGAGTGGCGACTCTTCGATACCTCGGCAAAACATTGCTACATTCCTCCTTCTCTCTTTACTTTGAGCATTTACTTTGAGCAATTTAATTCTTATCATTTACATTCCTAGAATTGCCATGCAATTCAAACATGAGGTCTCCGCAACATATACTCCTCAACAAAATGGTGTAGTTGAGAGAAAGAACTAGACATTGATCACTCTTACAAGGACAATGCTTGATGAGTACAACACCCCCGAAGCTCTATGGGCGGAAGCTATCAACACCGCATGCTATGCATCCAACCACCTATTCCTTTAAAAGTTCTTTAGCAAGACACCTTATGAGTTGCTCAAAGCCAGACGTCTCCTTCTTTAGGGTGTTTGGTTGCAAATGCTATATCTACAAGAAGCAGCAACACCTAGGGAGGTTTCAAAGACGTTGTGATATTGTTTTTCTTGTTGATTACTCATCAAAGTCCAAAACATATAGAGTATTTAATCATGCCACCGGCTTGGTTGAAGAAACATATGATGTGGAATTTGATGAATCTAATGGCTCCCAAGGAGCATATGAGAATCTTGATGATGTAGGTGATGAACCATTGAGGGAGGCTATGAAGAACATTTCGGTTGGAGACATCAAGCCTAAAGATGATGAAGATGATGTACAAGTGATTGATCCACCTTCTTCATCAAGTGTGCCACAAGACGATGATAAAGATAGAGAGTAGAAAATGAAGACACCCATGTCTCCCCATGATCAAATGGTGGCACAAGCACAAGATGTTGATGCTCCACAACCTCCCCCTCAAGTGGTCAATAGAAGAAATACACCTCTACTACAAGATCTCCACAAGATCTCATCATAGGAAGTCCATCAAAGGGAGTAATGACTCACTCACAAAAACTTGCTTCATTTGTTGGTTGTTGCTCATCACTCTTTTGTCTCTTGCTATGAGCCTACCAAGGTAGAAGAAGCTCTTCAAGATCTGGATTGGATAAATGCCATGCATGAAGAGTTGAACAACTTCACCCGCAATGAAGTTTGGACTTTTGAAGAGCGGCCAAAAGGAGCAAGAGTCATTGGAACAAAGTGGGTGTTTCACAACAAGCAAGATGATCAAGGCGTAGTTGTGAGGAACAAGGCAAGACTAGTTGCAAAGGGGTTCTCTCAAGTTGAAGGTTTAGATTTTGGAGAGACCTTTGCACCGGTTGCAAGATTAGAAGCCATCCATATCCTCCTTGCATATGCATCACATCATGAAATGAAACTTTATCAAATGGATGTGAAAAGTGCATTTTTAATGGCTTTATTAATGAACTAGTCTATGTTGATCAACCTCCTGGGTTTGAAGACCCTAGATATCCTAATCATGTTTATAGGTTGTCCAAGGCATTATATGGGCTTAAGCAAGCCCCAAGAGCTTGGTATGAGCGCCTTCGGGACTTCCTCATTGAGAAGGGCTTCACCATCGGGAAGGTCGACACCACACTATTCACCAAGAACCTTGATGGGCACATCTTCATTTGTCAAGTGTTTGTTGATGATATCATCTTTGGATCATCAAATGAAGATTCTTGCAAAGAGTTTGGTGAATTGATGTCAAAGGAGTTCGAGATGTCAATAATTGGAGAGCTTACATTCTTTCTTAGTTTTCAAATCAAACAAATGAGAGAAGGGATTTTCATCTCTCAAGAGAAATATACAAATGATCTTCTCAAAAGATTCAAGATGGATGAATGTAAGCCAATCAAGATACCAATGCCAACTAATGGACATCTCGACCTAGATGAGGGAGGTAACACGGTTGATCAAACTCTCTACCGCTGTATGATTGGTAGCATGTTATATTTAACCGCATCTAGGCCCGACATCATGTTTAGTGTGTGTATGTGTGCTAAATTTCATGCTAATCCTAAGGAAACTCATTTGATTGCCGTTAAAAGAATCCTTAGGTATCTTAAGCACACACCAAGCATTGGCCTTTCGTATCCCAAAGGAGCTATATTTGAGTTAGTTGGCTATTCCGATTCAGATTATGTCGGTTGCAAAGTTGATAGAAAAGCACATCCGGAGGGTTCTATTTGCTTGGTAGATCACTTGTGTCTTGGTCCTCCAAGAAGCAAAATAGTGTGGCTTTGTCCACCGCCGAAGCGGAATACATTGCCGCGGGTGCGTGTTGTGCACAAATACTTTACACGAAACAAACTTTGCTAGACTATGGTGTAGTTCTAGATAAAGTACCTCTTTCGTGCGACAATGAAAGTGCGGTAAAACTTGCAAATAATCCGGTTCAACACTCTCACACCAAGCACATAGATATCCGCCATCACTTTCTTAGGGATCATGTTGCTAAAAATGATATATCATTAGAAGGTGTAAGGACCGAGGATCAATTGGCAGATATCTTCACCAAACCGCTAGATGAGGCAACATTTTGTAGATTGCGGAATGAGCTCAATGTTCTCGATTTTAGCAACTTCACTAAAAGATGAGCTTGTGTTGTCCCTTGCATTGCATTGTAATGTACAACATGTTTAATGTTTTGTAATGCATATAGGGCTTGTCTAACATGGTTAAGATAACCGCCAAAAAGCGTCTGAAGAAGCTTAACCTTCGATCAAACTTGACAAGCAACTAGATTTACTTATAAGTATTGCATTACATATGCATGAATGTTGTTTTGTCGTTTGTCTTCAAATTGCCCTCTTATTGCCTATTTTCTTAAAAAGAATTATAGCCTAAGGCAAAATATTTTTGAAAATTTTGAGGGTTTGAGAGAGGTCACTAACATCAGTCTCAATTGGTGTTTATTTGGATCTTATTCAAGTTGGGACTTGATTGGGAACAGGCAGCACGAAGAACTTTGAAGATTTACTAGAAAAAGAGTGACCGAACGCTGCACCGGACTTTGGAGTCCAGTGTCCGGTCAGTTCACAGGAGGTGAACTCGCTGCGAAGGAGTGACCAGACTCTGCGTTTCAGCGTCCGGTCAGTTGGAGGTTCAACGTCCGGTCGAGAATGAAGGCGTTCAAGGCAAGGTGACCGGACTCTAGATGCGTCCGGTCGGTGTCCACCGGACGCGACCGGTCGCGATTCTAGGAGATTTCGACCTCTCTGGAATCAACCAGACGCTGGGTGGCAGCGTCCGGTCGCTGCCACTAGAGCGTCTGGTCAATAGGATTTGTGCGGCATACAAACTCTTTTCCTCTTTCCTTATTCAACTCCCGCGGGGGACCCTCATATAACCGCGAGCCGCCGTGCGTCCTTGGCCTATTCCGCCAACATCGCCGCCTTCGTAACCTCGCCGAGCCGCCGCGCCAGCTGAGCCCACACCGCCGTGCTGCTTGCCACACCACCGTGCCCTAGCTGCACCTGCACCCCCCGCACGCCGCTGCTCCCACGCCGCCCTGTTCCAGCGCCTCCGTGCCACCACCGAGCTGCAATGCCCGCACGCCACCACGCCGCCGCATGCTCTAGCACCACCGCCAGCCTACGCCAGCGCCTCCTAGCGCCACAGCTTCACCCTAGCGCTAGCACTGCTATGGCCCTGCCTAGCTATAGTGTAGTGAACCCTAGCCGTTGATTCACTGTGCATCCGGAACCCTAACCCTAGCCGTCGATTCACTGCACATCTGGAACCCTAACCCCAGCCTCGCGCACTGTTTCTCTTCTCCTTGGATCACCGGTTCATCAAGTAGCAAGCCCTTGATTCAATTTCGTATCTAATTGCTTGCTTTCTTAAGGTTTCGTATCTCTAGATGAATAATTAAAATTATTTGTATATCCTATCTATTCAATCGTGCAGCGAGTCGGTGTCGTTGAGGTCTCAGTGGCAGTGTCAGTCAACACGGGGCCAAGCTCGCGAGTACGAATTGAGGCCAAGCCTCGGAAGTGACAGTTGGCAGTAGTTTCTTGTCAGCGACAGTTGGTCTTTTTAGATCCTCCTGATGGCTCATGTGAAGAACGCCGGAGGTGGTCCAGGTGATGAGGATCCGAGGCGTCCACCTCACTTGCCTACAGATCCAAAAGGCAAGGCGATAAAGAAGATGGCAATAAGGAAGCGCAAGTATCTAGATGCAGATACAGCTAGAGCAGCCATAGTTGTAGAGGCTGCAGAGCATGCCGAGAGAGGAGGTCCTCGCAGTGGAGTCCGGATCACAGATCAGCTTTCACCAGAAGCGAGGGCCACACTTGAGCAGGTTGAGCGCCTTCATGGTGGTCCAGCTGGGACTCTCATGATTGGAGGTCGGCGTGTTGCCATTGATGAGGGTTAGCCTCAGAGGGAGTCACAGCAGCAGGCACCATCCGCAGAGCAGACTCAAGAGGGACAATAGGCCGAGGAGACAGAGTAGGCACCTTAGCCACAGCTTCGCCGCTCTGGTCGTACCCGTGCTCCAGTCACGCCGAGGGCAGATACACAGCGGAGGGGTTCTCGTCCACCGCCTAGACCACAGGGTCTGCCTCCAGTGACACATCTAGATCTGAGGGCCACCACGGCCAAGCAGGTGTAGTAGCTCAGGTTTGTGGAGTTTGAGCAGTGGTTTCCGCCGAGGAGGGATGACAGAGCATCAGAGGACTTCTACACACTACTCTAGGAGGATTTCTACAATGCATATCTTAACAGTGGAGCTGTATTCAGACCTCAGAGGGTGTGCAACATTGAGTCTATAGTTGCAGTAGCTAGAGAGCACATTCGCCTCTACCTTGCATATCTGCCAGGGCTGATAGACTTGATTGGACGGACAGGATTATATGTTCTATCTTGGGTCCGTCAGTTCTATGCTACACCATGGATTGACCTGCAGCACAGATACATTCACTTTGTATTCAGAGGCAAAGATTACAGGCTGACGAGTACTAGGGTCAGGGAGATACTCAAGCTTTAGGAGCAGCCTGTCAGGTTACATGATGTTTGCTATGGACAGACAGCACCTCCTAGACGCCCTCATGGCGGTATGGTGCCTCCCATAGATTTGGTTCGCCACTGCTTCAATGAGCCTTTTGGCGAGGGGTCGAGCAGGACTCCCAGTGATCTTACTCCTATAGCTAGAGTGCTGGATGCCATTATGAGGAGGACCTTGATTCCGAGGATGGGGTATCGCGAGGGCTTGACTCGCTTACAGCTATGGCTTCTCAACTCTCTGATGCAGCAGACAGTGTTTGACATTTGGGATCTCCTTCTATCAGAGATGGAGGATACTATTGTTGAGGGGTTCAGAGGTCATCGACAGTTGCCCTATTCCCATTGAATCACATTTCTTATTCATAGGGTAGTTACAGTGAGGCCGCCTAAGATGCTAGCTGAGTACAGTGGTGCTACTATAGAGTTCCCTACATACAACCTGACTTAGATGATCTGCCATAGTACACCACAGGCACCTAGTCAACCACGCCGTCATCCAGATGTACCAGAGACTATAGCCTAGCAGGATGCTATTATCAGGGGTATTGCAGCTACAGAGGAGGAGGAGCTTGCTCAGCAGGAGGGGATGATCGAGAGTGACCCCAGTGACAGCTCAGACGAGGACTACCGGGACATTCCTCAAATGCCTGCATGTTGACATGATCATGAGGCTGACAACTCCAGTTCAGCTCCACCTGCACCACAGACAGACCTCGCTCTCTTTGCTATACTTGTGCGGATAAGACAGGATCAGGCACGCCAGGCTCAGGAGACCGCTACCACTTTTGCACAGTTCTAGACTCAGCAGAACGAGTTTCAGATACAACAGCTGGCTATTCAGCAGCAAACGCATGCTCTACAACAGCAGCATGCATCAGTAGTAGATGCTCATGCTGCAGCAGCTACTTGGATTTATGCATCATGTTGTGACAGCTATTGGGGCTCCACCGCCACAGCCTTCGCCCTAGCTTGGTCAGCCTGCCACCACTTCTATGACTCCAGTGTTACAGCCTAGTGGGCTTTAGAGTTAGGGACAACCACCAGCACAGTTTGCTTCTCCTACAGAGCAAGTGTCCAAGTGGTTCGCTTCGCCAGTGCTAGCCTCGCAGTTCATACCTCTTCAGACAGGCTTCACACCAGCTCAGGCTTCCTCACTGCTAGTGCCAGAGACTACAGTGTCCAGGAGCCTTGGTGCATCCTTCAGTGAGTTGACAGGGCAGCCTACTCTACCATATTTGTATGTCCTAGGTCCTTCTATCGTTGCACCTATTACCGGGACTACAGAGATGCTCCCTTCATTAGTGGCATCATCAGAGCCAGCTGCTCCAGTCATACCTGCACAGTTTACAGCAGCTCCAGTTATTGATCTGACCCAGACCGCTTCAGCGTCGCTTCCAGCTATAGAGGGTTAGACAACTCAGAGCTCTTGTTCAGATGATGATGGCGCCCAGTTTCAGCTCTCTCCTTGTACCTCAGCGCTCGACTCGTCCGCTACAGCCCCGCCGACCGACCCTTAGGTTTTGGTGTTTGACACCAAAGGGGGAGAGGGATCGAGTATATTAGACTTAGGGGGAGCGACATATCTAGGGGGAGCTTAGTTTATCTATTAGCTTATCTATTACATTTGGAGTTTTTATGTGTGGTACACTATTATGCATTTGTCCTGTGTTTACCTTTATGCATTAAACTATATTTATGTGATAGTGATATCTACGTGATCATGATATATGACATGTGTGCTCTCTACTTTGAATTATTTATATGTCATATCACATGTGCTATGCTCATTTGCTTTGCTTCCGCGTTTTACTCCGATGCAAATGAGCTTTATTACTAGTACTCATGCTTATTTTATATCTTTTGAGTACATCATGTTGGCTTGGGTCATATAAGCTTGTCTAACACTTTTGTTCTTATTGCCAAAAGCTTATATGAACCAAGCATGTTAAAAACCTCATCTCTTTCACATACTCGAGGTGGTATTGTCATCAATCACCAAAAAGGGAGAGATTGAAAGCATCTAGCCCCCTAGTTGGGTTTCAGTGATGAATGACAATACATGATTACTGTGACTAACGTGTGTTTTGTAGAGGCAATTAAGTTAGGTCACGGTAATGGAGATTGATTGGGCAATCAAGGTGGTCATGCCCCTACGATGGAGATCATTTCGGTTTTTAAAGGATGGACGACAAGGTTAAGGATGGACTAGTTCTAAGTGTCGATTGGAGTTGGAGTGACACTTAGAGTAGTTTAAGACTTTGTTTTTCCTTTGGCCATACTATTAAGGGGGGTATGGATGGGTAGCTTGACCTAGGTGAGTCTAATGAGTTAGGTGTGGTGCACACTTGCTAAAACTAGCACTAGGTAGCTCCAAAATAGCCCTTAGATCTAATGGAGCAAACTTCATTCACGTACGTTCGAAGGTTGGAAGTGAATGGAGGTCAAATACTGACCGGACACTGGCTCCAGTGTGACCAGACGCTGGCTCAGGGTCCAGTCAGTTCATTTGACCGAGGTGTTTTTGTCTAGTGCGACCGGACGCTGAGAGGTCAAGTGACCGGACGTTGAAGGCCAGCGTCCGGTCGACTCCAGTAAGGTTCTAGAAAGGGAAAATCTTAACCGGATGCGTCTGGTCAGTGCTGACCGGACGCTGGCCAACGTCCAGTCACACTATAAACACTGGAGTTCGGGGTGAACTGACCGGCGCGTCCGGTCAGCATGATCGGAGGGTCCGGTCACCCCGCAGAGGCACATAACGGTTCGTTTTTCAGCCCATGTTATAAATACTTCCTTCATTCGTGTGTGGGGGTACTTTTGCTCATTCCAACAGCTGAGAAACACCTTTGAGAGTGCCAAGAAGAGCAAGGTCCTAGTGAGGTGATTGAGATTTGAGAATCCCAAAGAGAGCCCTCATTAGTGAGATCAAGAGAAGCAAAGTGTATATCCACCCTTCTCATTAGGCTTGTCGTGGTCAAGTAAGAGTCCGTGCTTGTTACTCTTGGTGATCGCCATCACCTAGACGGCTTGGAGGTGATTGGGAGCTTGGTGATCATCCGGAGAGCTTGTGCATGACCCAACTCAAGTTGTGAGCGGTTGTGGGTGATTCACCGCGACAGAGTGTTGAAGAATCAACCCGTAGAGAGCACTTGATCCTTGCGCGGATCAAGGGGGAGCTATACCTTTGCGCGGGTGCTCCAACGAGAACTAGTGGGGAGTGGTGACTCTCCAATACCTTGGCAAAACATCGCCGCGTTCCTCCTTCTCTCTTTACTTTGAGCATTTACATTGAGCAATTCAATTCTTGTCATTTACATTCCTAGAATTGCCATGCTAGAGTAGGATTGGAACTTAGGGTGCTAAACTTTTATGCGTTAGATAAATAGAAACACTTTCTAGGCACAAGGGGTTAATTGGGCTAACCGAAGAGTTTAATTATTGCAAAGAAATTTAGAATTAGCCCAATTCACCCCCCCCCCCTCTTGGGCATCTTGATCCTTTCAGGCTTAATACTTTACACTGGTAATACCCACCTAGATGATGATTTTACTTATATCTGCGTGCACTGTACTCGTCAATATAAAATCAATCGTGGTCCATGAGTTTTATAGTCCGTAACAACCGATTTCTGTGCGTATCGGCTATTTAGTCGATTTTCCTGTCTAGCTGCTCCCAAAGCGGCACACTTGGAACTGTCTGGGCAAAATCGGCATGTTCCACCTTAAATTACTGATAAACTTTCTCTCCTTATCAATTGCAGGTCAAATTGACTGGCACGCCTTGAGAGGAATTCGTAGGATCGGTTAGCCCTGCGTTGAAGCCAAGCGGATCTCCAGCCTTGCTCCATTAAGCAGATCCTTTTGGCTTGTTGTGTGCCCAGCGCATTGACATGTTTTTACGCTGACACACATTGTGGCATGCCCGGTGGAACCCCACAATCGTCATGGCGACTTACAACAACAATAGCATCCTTACGGTACCTTATGAATATCTACCTGATAAGGATAAAGATGTCATCAGCAAAGCTATAGAAGAATTTCAGAATACGTGTTTGTTGTCCTACACCAAGACACGTGACAATAAAGTTGTTCAGAAATATCCACTACCAAGAGTTCTGTTGCATGGGTAGACAGATGCAGATGAAGCTGAGGATAGACATTTCTTCGTGGAGGCTGTAAACAAATCTGTTCATGATGCCATATTAAACCACAATATAGTTTTCTTGAACACAATCCACAACACCATGAAAGAGGTGTTTCATGTATTTGCAATTGATCACGTTGGACCAGCTTATTACAACATTCCACATTTGTTGATTTAGGGGACTAATCAGGCCAGCTCTAGCCATCAAGAAGAAGCACCAGCTAGTAATGATGATGTCCAGGCAGTTCAGAGCTTATCTGAGTAAATTCAAGGTGCCACCACCAATCAAGTACTATATAATCCTGGATCACCAGTGCAGCATGTGCAACAGCCGATGGGGCAAGGTCAGAACCAGATGGTTAATTTTGGCACATTAGGCCAGATACCGTCATCGGCTCAAAAGATAGTGCCATCAGTTCAAAGGATTCTTAGAGATATAGATCCTAACATCTATAACCAGAAACTTTAAGCAGCAAACCAGCAAAGGACCTAGCAGATAGAGATCCCACAAGGATATCATTATGGCATAGATTACAATACCCTTCAAATGATTCCAAATCTAGGATATCAAGGTACCCAAAATTTTAATCCATAGATGGGTCAGCAATTGCAGAGAAATCCAAATTCAAATGCTGATAAATTGTTGCTTAGAGTGACCGAGATGATGAAGAATCAGTTCAGTTTGAAGCTAAAAGGGCAGACCTTCTCGTACAAACACACATATCTAGAGTGGTATGATTTGGTCGCTCTTCCTACAAATTAGAGGCTCCCGGAGTTTGCTAAGTTCACTAGTCAAGATAGCACAAGCATAAGAGAACATGTCAGTCGGTATCTCACATAGTTGGGTGAAGCATCCATTGAAGAGGCCCATCGAGTTTGTTTCTTCTCCTTGTCTCTATCAGGGACAGCCTTTACTTGGTCTTCATCGTTGCCAGTTAACTCCATTGCTAATTGGGCTGACCTAAAGAAGAAGTTTCATACATATTTTTATACTAGGTCAAGAGAAAAGAAAATCACCGATTAGACAACCATAAGGCAGAGAACTAAAGAATCAGACACCGAGTTTCTTCAGAGGTTCCGAGAGACTAGAAATTTGTACTTCTCATTGAACTTGACCGATGATCAGCTAGCTGCTTTGGCCGTTCAAGGAATATTGCCAATGTGGAGAGAGAAGTTGCTGGGACAAGAGTTTGATAATTTAGGTCAGTTGGCTCAACGAGTGACAGCACTCAATAGCCAATTTTAGAATATGCGCATATATACCCAATTCCAGAAGAGTACTGCAATTTCTGAAATCTATAATCCATATTCAGTTGATGATGGCTATGAAGACGATGAAGAAGAAGAGGTTGTCGCAGCTGAATGGAATTGGGGTAAGAAGGCAGTAATGGTGCCAAATCCTTAGGGAAGAGGAGTCAAAGAGATCTATGATTTCGATGTCACAAATTCGGACAAGCTCTTCGATTTCTTGCTAGAGAAGAGATAGATCAAGTTGCCCGACAATCATATCATGTTGCCTCCCGATCAGTTGAAGAATAAGAAGTTCTACAAATTTCACAACGCTACTTCTCATTCTACTAATGAGTGCAGAGTTTTCTGGCAACACATACAGAGGGCTATTCAGCAAGGGAGACTCAAATTTCATACACCTCGAAAGATGAAAGTTGATGATAATCCTTTCCCAAGAGATCAGAACATGGTTGATGCTAGGTTGCTCAAAGGGAAGACTAAAGTCCTAACATCAACTAGATCAAGAGAAACTAGAACAGTCGATCCCGAGATGCAAATATCGGCTGATGAATATAGAGAGATTAGAAGGCGTTGTGACCAACAAAAGAGCCAATATGAGCAGGGAGAGACGTCAAGGGATGGGGCGATAAGGCTGCGTGTTACATCTCGAATTTTGTTGAATAAATGGCAGCGATAGAAGGAAAAGGATTATCAGCGTTGGTTAGAAGAGCAAGAATGCCAGCGTCAACAGGAGAAAGAGAGGTATGAGAGAAAACAAGCCGAATCACATTGGAATTGTCCTTTCTTCAGACATTGTTGGAATGAAGGTTTGAAATTGCCTACTAGAAATAATTGCCCAGAGTGCAGCGAGCGATATTTGGAGTTTAGGCAATCTCAAGCCAATCGCCGGTCTATCCATGCTCGAGATGAGAATTCTGGTGCAACCTATCAAGAAGCAATCGATGGAAAATGTCTGGAAGAACATTATCTTAGCGTTTGGATGAACACTGGACAACTGATTCGTTCAGTCGTTGTCTCTAATAGCTGATACCAGAAGGGTATCGCCTTTAGCCCAAAAATTACCCCAAAAGAGGGACAAACCAATACGAGACGTATCGCCTATAGAGCAAAAAACAAACACAGAAGCAACCATTATGTATACGGAGGCGTTGTAGAAAGCACACTAAGATACAATCATAGAAAAATAGAAGATTTTATTGATTAGTTTGCCCTAAATACAAACTAATCAAAACATGGTTTATCACATCCTGAGCGGATGTGATGTCTACTATGGCCTCTGTTGCATCGATGAATTCCTCGATCAACTCATCGTGCTCCTCGGGGGCCATCGCCCATCGGAAAGCTGGTCTCCATGGTGTGGAGCTCATACCTGGTCTGGACCTACGCCATGGCCAAGGCCACTGACGCGTCGTGATGGACACCATGGAGGGCGATCTCCTAGACATGGGCCGTGATGTCATGGAGGCGGTCGTTGATGAGGGTGCCCTAGGCGTTGACGGCCTCTGTAGCCACGTTCGCCACTAGTTGGAGGGACTCCAACTGCACTGTCAGGGCTGGCGATCACAGAAAATAGAAGATTGTGGGGTTTTTCTTAATAAAGGCCATGTTTTCAGACTTAATCGGATTAAAGTTAGAAGTCTAGAATCGGCTATTTTCAAATCGTCTCTTTAGCCGAAACAAGAAATACAACAAGGCGACAGAAAATATGGTTATCATTGATTCTACATAAGATACATGTTGACATACATATTACAAGTCTAGAACATCCTGGATTACTTTCAATGCTTCTAGTCGAATAGCATCGACTTCTGTGATTTGTTGCTTATCTTCTTTGGCTGATCCAGGAATATCCTCAAGACTGATGCAGATGGCCCTACCTTCTCTGACCTTAGCCAGCAGTTCTTATTTCTTCTGCTTAATGGCATCGGGTATTTGAGCCAGATTAGACTTGTGGCGATCAATGGCAGCCCTCACATTCTCTAGTTTCTTCTCAAGTTCTGCATGCCTGGCTTCTAGTTGGGTTAGCTCTGGATCGATCCTGAGAGAGAAGTTCTTTAAATTATCGATCAGCTGTGTCAGCTCTTTGGCCTCTTGCCTATTAGAGTTCTTCTTAGCCAATAAAGTTTCATGGTTAGACAGGTTCCTCAGAGCCTTTTCACCTTTGGGGCTTGATCTTCAATGGCAGACAAAGATGACAAGACTTTGGTAAGAACCAGGGTTGAATTATCCTTAAAGGCCAATGAGACTCTTTGCATTGAATCCGCATCTTGGACCAAATCGGCTATATTCTTCTCAAGTATTGGCAGTACATCCCTTAGCCGATTTTTGGTCTCTTCTGATAGAGCTTCTTTTGAAGACGCGGCTGATGAGCTGATTTCATCTTCATCTAGATACTCTTCAAGATTAAAAGAGTAGCTCGGAGCTGGAAGATTAAGTACTTATATATAAGAAAATTTTGTTAAGAGGATTGACTCAGTTGATAATAAGATAAATGATGAAGTAAGTACAATACCTTCTCTGAGATAGCTTCCATCTGAGAAGAAGGAACGACTAATGATGCACCAATGGTGTCTGGTTGAATCGGCTCTAAATTCTCAATATTGGTATCAAGGGAGATTTTTAGTTCATGATTGTTGTAGAAGAGTAAAATAAATATATTATTTTCTTACCATCAGTTGTGTGCTGAACTAGGGAATCGACGGTTTGAGTGTCAACAGCAACAGGATCATTCTCAACGCCAACAGGATCATTGTCAATAGGCAGACTGTCAGACTCCTGCTCTTGTATGGGTGTTTCCTCAGATAGTATCTGGCATGATAAATGGTCAGATGAAGGGTGAAAATTGAATAAAAATAAAGAATTTTAAGAGAAATACCTTGGCAACATCAGAGGGTGAAATGAAAGGACTTACATCTTCTACTGCCTTGGAAGCATCGGTTGTTTCAACCAAAATCGATTCCTTTTGAGGATTAGCCGATGAAGGTTCAGTTGACGCTGACTTGAATGCCTGGGACAATAGTTCCGCACCCCGAACAGATTAGGATACAATAGTTGATAACTATAAAGAAAGGAGATTAGAAGTTGAATATCATTTTGAAGAAAGAATGAATTATTTTACCTGGGTAGCTGATGGTCTCGTTCTGTGAAGTCTTTTCCTAGTAACAGTTTTCTAGGTTGTCCCTTGGACTGCCTTACGCTTTGAAGATTGATACGTTATGATTGTGAAGGCAGCATGGGTCTTCATCAGCTTCTTCAGTGAAGGTGGCTGGTAATCTATAGGGTGCCCTTCCTGTCCAAGCTTGGGGGATCAAATTCGGTATCCTGAAAAAGGTCTGTTAGAACAGTTGATGGGAGAATTCATCAAATAATTTTTCTAAAAAAGGAATGGTAAGTTACCTCACTGTCAGAAGTGAACTCTCCATCCAGAGCTATGCATCTAGGATGGACCGGCCCACAGAAGAGATGTGAGTGTCATTCTTGCCACCAAGAGTCAAAAAGGTTGGAGGAGAAGTTGACTCTTGTCTAGTCATGCAAACAAAAGGAAGGAAGATCTGATCCTAGTTGGAAGACTCTAGAGAATTCTAGTACTTCACTAATACCCTCTCTTGGCTTCAATATATCCTTGAAGAACAGTTGAGTAGGTAGTTGACCAAGACCAAACTGACGAGCTACAAAAGAAGGGTTGTAAAACTCATAGGTTGGAAGGTTGCCTAGAAGGAAGGAACCTGTAGACATTTTACCTCGACCATGATGAAATTCGGCTAGAAGAACATAAGGTTTGATGAAGGAGGTGAAGATTGCAGCCGCCGTTTCGTCTGAGCAGCCTGATTCAAATCAAAATTTGAATGGAAAGACCAGCTCACTGTTCTCATCCTCATCATAGGGCAACCAAGTCAGGGTATCTGCATCAAACCCTCTATAAAACCTCTTGAAGAGATGGCCAACATCGACAACAATTGTTATGGCCAATGTGGCTTCACCATAATTCATGCACTGGTGGGTTCTTACTTCCTAGCCTCTGTATTCCTCATCAAAGTTGGAGGAAGTGAAGCTCAAATTCTAGAGATTTGGCCTTACAAGCTTATGCATATACAAGTTTAACCATATTTGTATTAGCCACTAAGGGCCGCTGATGGTGTGCACTGCTTCATTCTTCAGCAACTGAGCGGCCACCTACAGCATCAAATGGTAAGCTGATCCCAACAGATATTTGCCAAGAGGAATTTCAGCGCCTGCTGCCAGATGCTCTGCCATAAGTTTATGATTGAAAGTCGGACCACAAGATGAACCACAGAAGATGAATCTTTCTAACCATATGTTTAGAAAGGCTACATATTCTCTTTCACTAATAGTTGACCTATCTCCAACGTGATTCAGAATGTAGCTTGCCCATCCTGTGCAGTCTGATATTTTGGCTAATTTCTTGGATCCAACACTTAAAAAGTCCTAAGGTTGCATTGATCCTGTTATTCTAAGGCCGGTCAACATATAAACATCAGCCAAAGTAATGGTCATTGGGCCGTGACCAAAGACAAAAGCATTTAGGGTGTTGGATCAGAAATAAGATGCATAAATCAGGAGTGAATCATTCCGCTCCATCTCAGACAACGAGTGTCAGGCATTGATTCAAGTCATAAACCTCCCAATCCCCAGCCTTTTTATCGGATACCCTACGAAACCAGTCTCTCCATCCCTTAGACATTTTGGGTCAGTTTCTGAATGGACTTTTGGTGTTCCAGGAAGACAAATCCATTACAGATTGTTTAAAGGGAATTTGATTGGTTTCTTGATGGATTAAATCAGATGGATTAGGGTCACCCATAGGCCCAAGAAAATAGACATTGGGAGCAACAGCCGATGGAATCAACATGTCGTTCCTCATTTCCTAGAAATTAGATTAATTAAATTTGAGAAGAAGGGAAATGCAAGGTAGCGGCTGGTACTTGGAAAGCAGGAACTTGGAAGCATACCTCAGGGACGTAGTCGCTGGTCACCATTGCAGCCGAAATAGATTTGAATCTGAGGAAGATCGCTTGAATGAAAGCTTGATAGGGCAGAGGATTTGCTAGGGTTGAGGCTTTGGCGATGGTGACGTCGCCTGTTAAGATTTGCTCGAGAAAGAAGGGGAAAACAAATAGGTCGAGTAAGTTGGAAAAGAGATTGTTGGGATATTATATAAGACTTGGACCGAGAAGTCAGGAGTCACGCGTATATCTTGGAATGAAACGGATGCGACGTGGTAAATAGAAATTTTGGAATAAAATTATTTTTATCCCAAAATTGGGAGGCATGTGTTTACACCAAAATTTGAGAAGAAGAACGCGAGAACTCGAAGCTTTCAAGATTATGTCAATCAAGGAATCGATTGCATAAGGATCGATATCAGTTCATTCAGATACGACACTGAAATCGGCTCTCTTCGAATGACGTCAGCAGATAACGACAATGAGCTACGATTGGTGTCGGGAAATATATGTTGGACCATACAAAAAGGGAAAGATTAGGGTCCAAGTTATCTTAAGTTAAGAATATTTTCCTTATACCAAAGATTGTAATGAGTCTTACATGAGTAGGATTCATGCTTAGGCTCTAGGTATAAATATTGGACCCCGACTATTGTAAAGAGGACATCAATTCAATTAATACAAATTACTTTTTTTGGCTTTATGCCAACCCTTAGGAGTAAGAGTAGTGTAGATCTCAGCGAGTTCTTCAACAATCAGGGCTGTATCAGTCCGATCGACCTCCGGCTTGTCTATAAGTACCGTCATAGCTTATACTTATGTTTGTACGGCTGCATCGGTTAAGTTCGACATCCACTACTCGAATTAGATTAAGGTCAAGTTATCGGCTCTACCTAAGGGTGGCGTCCTTCGGGTAGATTCGTTAAGTTACCGATCTTGCTGATGTTCTTATTGTTATTTAGTTTTCAGCAATATCAATCTGTCCGATCGAGATCGATCTAGATCGGCCTCACATCCTTTTAGTCCTTCGTTTGCTTTGTTACAATATGATATTTCTTACAATGAGCGACATGTTACATTTTATCGGCTGTTCTACCTCGATCTTGGTCGTGCATAGTACGTGGTTGAGGCACGTATGATCTTGAATAGGTTTGCTGGCTAGTTAAATCTGATCTACGGTTCGCTATTATGGCTGCAACGATCCGATCGATCCCTATTGATGACACTTTAGATCGGAGGATGCTAGTTGGTAGATTTGTTCTCGATCAGGCGTGACCTTAACTGTTTGCTATGCCTGCATCGGCTAAATAGCCGATCGCCTATGCTTTAACGCATATAGTGTGTCTCCATGATTCTGTTAAATGTGAATAGATCTGTATGCTTTAAAGGTTTGATTTGTTGTCTTTATCACGGATGCCATCAATCCGGTCGAACCCCACTGTTAGATATAACAGGTTAGGTCTGATGAGTTTATAGATTTGTCCATGTTAAATAGTCGATTGTTCACATGCTGTAGTTCTTTTTCACCTGAATCGGCCGATTCCTTCGTGCTTTCACACATATAGCTTGTCTTTCGGAAAGCCTGTAAATGTATAGATGGTTTTACAGATTCTTCGGTTTTGGTTTGTTATTATCATCATAACTGCCATCGATCTGGTCGACCCTCACTATTTATGGTAACATATTAAATTCAGAGCGTTTGTAGGTCCATTTGGACTAGACAGTCGATTTGCTCTCATGCTATATCATTTCTCGTTAGATTCATCGACTCAATGCTTTACACTGGTAATACCCACCTAGCTGATGATTTTACTTATATCTGCGTGTACTGTACTCGTCAATATAAAATCAATCATTATCCATGAGTTTTACGGTCCGTAACAGCCAATTTCTGCGCGTATCGGCTATTTAGTCGATTTTCCCATCTGGCTGCTCCCGAAGCGACACACTTGGAACTGTCTGGGCAAAACCAGCATGTTCCACCTTAAATTACTGATAAACTTTCTCTCCTTGTCAATTGCAGGTCAAATTGACTGGCACGCCTCGGGAGGAATTCGCAGGATCAGTTAGCCCTGCATTGAAGCCAAGCGGATCTCCAGCCTTGCTCCATCAAGCAGATCCTTCTGGCTTGCTGTGTGTCCGGCGCATTGACACATTTTTACGCCGAGAGATAGCCATTCTGTTATTGTTTCCTTCTAACTAACTAGTAAATATATCTGTAAACCGATTGTTATCTATGTAAACCTACCCCCAAATATATAAGGCGGGACAGAGAGCCCTTGATCGGTACCAATTAAAATACTCAGAAACCCCTTGTAACTCGAGTACGCGAGATAAAGAAGATCTACTCCAAACTGGATGTAAGGTATCACATACCTGAACCATGATTCCCTGTACGTGATACGATGATCTCCATTACAGGGGTCAAAAACTATGACACTATGCGACTCACAACATTCTTTTTCCCATGCACAAATTAAAGAATTGCATTTGCCCTTATGCGGTCCAACATGAAACCTACCACCAGAGAAGCTTAAAGGCAGGTACATTGCTACATGCCAACAGTCTTAAAGATCGTCTCATGCAATACCATATAGGATATTTTTTGACGAAAGAAGAATTATATTAGATAATAGCTGGTTACATCAACACATTACAAGCACCCTGGAATACACTACATATATCCATAAACAGATTTTCATCTAAATTATACCCACGCAATGAAAAGCTCCAAATCTCAAAACCAAACCTATTTGACGCTTCATATGGATGATCGCACAGGCAAACACTTAACAACAGGCCTGAGAACAGATGCCCAACGAATGACGGCCAACATCCTTACAGGTGGTGTTGACAAACTTCTTCTTTCTTATGTCTTCCATCTTCTTTCTGCCACTGAAGAATGAGGAAGACTGATGTGAAACTTATTCTCTCTAGTCCTTCATCGTGGCCAGATCTAACCACAATAAAACAGAGAATAGACCGGAGAAAATTATTCTATGGCGACGACATCATCTCAGCCTTGATGTTGCCATCCAGAAAGAAAAGTCTCCATGTCGTCGTGCCGGTGAAATTGCTGACACCGTAGTTGTTGTCCTCATCTTCAATAGAGCCACCGTGGAGAAAACAATTCCACCCTGCCCCCTTGCCGTCATCGGAGAGGAGGAGGAGATAAATCTCCAATACCAAAAAATTTGGCATGGAGAGACCCTAACCCTAAGGACTCAATCTACTAGAAAACTTATTAAAAACAATGGATCCCCACTCTCTCCAGCCTCCGTCCAGATGTCCGAGGGGAAGGGAGGGGGACCAGCAGTGGTGGACGGTGGGGACAGCAGTGGCGGCGATGCTTAGGGCTAGTCTCGCGAGAGGGCAATACCATGTAGGATCTTTGATGATGTGGAGGAGAGAAAGAAAGATAAAAAGAAAGAGGTCTTTGTTTTGTGAAGCAACCAGCTCATTAGAATGAAAATTTAAGAAAATGATACAACTATTTTAGCATTGTATATGATTTAATTCACAAACTTCTCTTATTGATTGCATAAATTAAGGATGATTGAATTATTATAAGACAATTTAAAAGACAGCCAATTGTATATGCTAGTTGTTCAATTATCTTATAATTATGTGACCCTGTATGATGCCATATATGATCTATGAGACAATATCACTATACTTGCCCTAAAAACGTGGAAAACATGCAGCAGTTGGCAAAGCCACTAAGAGATGGAGAGTTACAACCTTGACCGTAAAGAGCTGGATCCAATTGTTTGGAAACATCACTGTGCATATGGTCACCTTTTGTGCCTTCCGGCCTTTCAAACAATAGTCGTGTGCCTGCTTAGTCGCCGTCCACTACGAAATGATCTGCACCCTATTTGTTTGTTTGGACTTGTTTAACTTATAAGCCGTACTTTTTTAGCCAACGAACAGTATTTTTTTCTCACACCAAATCAGCCAACGGTACTTTCAAGCAAGACGAACAGCAGCATCGAAATTTGGGGGGACGCTGAACTAGAATTATGGCTCTAATATCGGAACGAAGTCAATCAATGAAACGCTGAGTGAAAAATAGTGGGTCAGCGTTAGGAGAATAGGAAATGAGCTGATCGACTAACTGGGAAAAAGCCGAGACATAAGCTGAGACAGAGGTCTGTTGGCGGATGCTGAACATTTGACGAAGGAGATGCTCATGCTGATCACGATGGAAGCGTTCGTGAAGCAATTGGCAGAAGGAGTCCCAAGTGGCCGAGGGTAGTTGTGGGGCGATAGATTGGTACCAAATGGCTGCTGGTCCTTCCATATAATGTTCAACTAAACCAATCCAGATAGAGGGATCGACAGCATAGGTGAGGAAATACTTTTCACAGAGGGAACGCCAACGTTTCGGATTGGCCCCATCGAACGTTGGAAACGGAAGTTTCGGAAGCCGGCTCGTCAGCTGGTTGGGGCGGTGGAACTCAGGGTAAGGAGGGTAAATCTGGGGATGGAGTGGTCTGTGCTAAAAATTGGGATGGGATAATGGAGGGGGGTGAAATAGATGTGAAGGTGGATGGTGAACGGGATCAGGCACTGGACGCGGATGAAAGACGGCAGGCGGCGAACGAAATTCAGGAACAGAATGATGAGAGTGATGTGCAGGAAGCATACCATTGCCCAGGACATGGGTCCAAGTCGTAACGACTCCGGACCTAGCATCCCGTGGAGTGAGGTCGACGCGGTGCCCGCTGGGCGGTGTGGCGTGCATATTGGTTGCTGGAGCCAACGCAGTCGCCGCCAGTGGGGAATGCAGTGCGACCGGCCGGTGAGACGAATCGTCGAACACCTGGCGGTCGAGTGTCTTCACCAGCTTCTGGACGTCCTTGTGGATGTCACCTAGGATGGCATCCACGCCTGGGTGCCTCGCGTCTGGATCCGCCGAGACCTTCTCGAGCGCGACCGTCCACGGATCGAACTCCGGCTTGACTGGCACGTCGGTGCTAGGCTCCAGAGTGGTGTGGCGGTGGCCGGAACCGACGGCAAAGGAGGCTTCGAGGGAGGCGAGGCGCTGCTCGACGGACGCAGACACCGGATCCGGAAGCCGCGACTCAATCCCCTCCAAGCGCTTCTCGAGTCCGATAGCTTGGGTGGAGATGGAGGTTTCTAGGGTGGCGAAACGGGAGTCGACGGAGCCGGTGCGGTCGGCGAAGGCGCGGTCACGGTCGTCGAGACAGCGGTCGAACTCGTCGAAGCGGGCGTTGAGCGCGTCGAGGATTTGCTTCAAGGACGGCTCCATGGCGCCGCGAGCGCGATTGAGCCGGGTGTAGTGGTGGTGCTGAGTTGGGGGCGGCGGAAGAGGGGGTGACGGTGGTACTGATTTGGCCAGGATTGGAACGAGACGTCTGATACCAGGTGTTAGCACCCAAGGTGCCGAAGCTAACATATTACAGGAAGAACAGATTCCGAAATAGCTACCAGGAATGATTAAAACTAGAATTGAGTTTTTACATCTCTGTTGATGTCATCTCTCTCAATCCTCTTACTACTTATACATTGTATCCTAGTTGATTCAAGATGGGCCGGTCACCCGCGAGCTGGGCTTCGTGATTTTCTTGGGCCTGACTGGAAGTGGGCCGGAAGGCGAGCTTGAAGTGCTGTCATCTTGATCAGGTGCCGCCGGGCCAGAGCAGCTGACAATACGCTTCTCTGAACTTGCGGAACATCAATGAGAGTCTATCACAACAATTTTAATCAAGGCCTTGTTTAGATGCCATCCAAATTCCAAGTTTTTTCACTCTCTCTCCATCACATTAATTTTTAGCCGCTTGCATGGAGTATTAAATGTAGGTAAAAAAATAACTAATTGCACAGTTTAGTTCGAAATCACGAGATGGATCTTTTGAGCCTAGTTAGTCCACGATTGGACAATATTTGTCAAATAAGACGAAAGCGCTACTATTCATCGGTTTGAAATTTTTTCGCAATCTAAACGAGGCCCAAAACTGTTTATCACAACTTGGTTCCCACAACGAAGTGCTTCATGTGGCTAGTGCTGCTGGTGAAGTTAACAGATTGCCTTTCTTTCCTTGGAAGTTCGCCTGCTGGATGCTGCTGCAGAATCGGATGGGACAACTTGACCTCCAATCTGCCAGTTCTCGGCAGAGTCAGACAGAAATTGCAACCAAAAGAAGCGCGCAGTTTCTGAATATTTGATCTCTACTTGATGCCCTACAGGCCGCAGCTGAGTGGGACTCGTGAGTGCTCATGTCCCGAAGTGGACTCGTCATTTCGTGCCATTTCTTGTGACATTTCGCACGCTTGGAGCGTCTCCAAAGTCCCATCTCGTGGTTGCGTGTAAGGTCCGCGCGACGGACCGACCGGACCAACTCGAGACACCCGACTGACGGAGACCGTAAGACTTGGCAATAGCTCGCGTCCACACACACGTGCTCCCCCACCAACCCCATCGCACTCAGTGGCCACCCACCACCACCAGCCCACGTCCTCCGTGCGCAAGCGCAAGCGCAAGCGCAAGCGCAACGCAACCGCATCTCAGGTGCGGCGCGCCCGTCGTCCGGCTGGCTGCAACCAGAGCCCGATCGAGCCGACGACGGGCCGGCGCCGGGTCAGTGTCCTATTCCTCCCCGCGGACGGCAGGCAGGCGGCCACGCCACGCGACGACCGGCTCCGCGCGGGCCACTCGCGTGGCGCGCATCGGCAGATGGTTGGCCGGCCCATCCAAGGGCCAGGGCGGCGTCGCGGAGTCAGCTCGGCCCGCCAACAACCGACCCCCGATGCCATGCTATGCCCAATGCCAGTCGCAGACCCCAACAACCTCCCTCCCACCCGTGGCCACGCTATTTAAGCCCCTCCTCCCCCACCGTTTCTCCTCAGGAAGAGCCTAGCTTTCCACAACGCCAGAGCTCTTCTTCTACAGCGCTGTCACGCAATTAGCTAGCTAGCTGTACTAATAATCCACCAGTAGTAGCAGTGTAGCCACTACTACTCTTGTTTGTGTAGCTTTAATTTCCCCAGCTAGCTAGTTTTCTACTTTTGTCGATCGTCCGCGTTGTTCATCTCTGTACGCAACGCGCGCACGTGTCGCAATGGAGTGCGAGACCGGTCTTGTCCGCTCCCTTAACGGCGACGGCCTGTGCATGTCTGCGCCGGCGGCGCCGCGCGCCGACCCGCTGAACTGGGGCAAGGCCGCGGAGGACCTGTCCGGGAGCCACCTGGAGGAGGTGAAGCGGATGGTGGCGGAGTTCCGCGAGCCGGTGGTGAAGATCCAGGGCGCGAGCCTGAGCATCGCGCAGGTAGCCGCCGTGGCGGCCGCGGGCGCCGGCGGCGAGGCCCGCGTGGAGCTGGACGAGTCGGCGCGCGAGCGCGTCAAGGCCAGCAGCGACTGGGTCATGAGCAGCATGATGAACGGCACCGACAGCTACGGCGTCACCACCGGCTTCGGCGCCACCTCCCACCGCCGCACCAAGGAAGGCGGCGCGCTCCAGAGGGAGCTCATCAGGTGAGAGTCTGAGAGAGACCTCGATTTCTTTTCTCCACAGCAGTTCAATTCTGAGCCTAGTTACTAGTTTTGCAGTTAGATTAGATGATGATCCCAGCAAACAGCCATGAGTAGTGGTTTATTCACGAGTTCCTGGCTGCACCGCAGCGTCGCGCTAGCTGCGCCTGCATGTGCTCCGGCTAGTTGTTTACTGCACGGGATCCCATCAGTTACTTACGCCTTGTTTAGATGTCATCTAAATTCCAAGTTTTTTTACTCTCTCTCCATCACATCAATTTTTAGCCATTTACATGGAGTATTAAATGTAGGTAAAAAAATAACTAATTACACAATTTAGTTGGAAATCACGAGATGAATCTTTTGAGCCTAGTTGGTCCACGATTGGACAATATTTGTTAAATAAGACGAAAGTGGTACTATTCATCGGGTTCACTTTTTTTTAAAGTGAACGAGGCCTTAAGCAAGAAATATTCCTTTTTACGCGGTGTTAGCTAGCTGTACAAGTAGCTAGGTCGTTGGTGGGTACATCATTTTTTTTTATGAAATGGTTTACATCATTCGTGCCTACAAAACCAGTCGGATGCACCGAACCTGCCCTCCTGTCGACAGGAGTCCTGCCAACACGAGCCGCGATGAATCACCGATCCACATCCACGGCTTACGCGTACAGTACACCCAAACCTGGGTGCCACTGCGTCACCCGTTCGGCGGGCCACACCCTGTCCCACCGACCATACAAAAGTTGGGCTCCACAGCTCGGCGGGTGCGGAAGCGGAAACCCCGTGCTTTCCGGGGCGTCGGCGTCCGCGGCCGGTAGCTCGCTCACCGCCAGCTTGGCCTACCAAGTTTGGCTCCCCGGAGATTTGGGATCTCGAGGGGAGATACCCTGCCCCTGATGGCTACAGCCGATCCTGGGCCACGTGGAAATCCAAAGTCTTGGGGCCCCGCCGCTTATCCCCGCACATGGCGACGACGTGGGTAGGCTAGTGGCGTAGCCGCGTAGTGGGTGACTGGTTCGTGGTGGATAGAGATGGGCCACCGAACGGGGGTTCGCGACCGTCATGTCGCCGCTGAACGTTAGGTGAGCGCGGCGTGAGCCGCCGCCTGCGATTGCGATTGCGATGGTGCTTGCGATCGCCGCCGCCCGCGCGTTGCGAGAGCTCACGTCGCACGAGTTGCTCGTGCACGGGCTGGACAGCGGCCGACAGTCACCGGAACATGGGCAGTGGCGGAGCCAGGAATCTAAACTTGGGTATTTCTACTTCCACATAAAAAAAATGCTTTCTAGAATCTATATATTTGGTTGAAAATTGCAGCTGCATAAATAAAAAGGTGAACAACATGGAGCCTTGACAAGTGGAGAGTGGTCAGTGGAGACTACGGAAGCCAGGCTAAAAGGCCGTTTTTCAGCTGTTTTGAGCTAGAATGAGTAAAAGTATTATAGAATATTGCATTATACATATGTATATACAAGTATACATACATATATACATAAAGGTGTACCAAAATAGTTGGGTATTCCTAGGAATACTAGAGAATACCCTTGGATCCGCCTATGAACATGGGCGCCTTCAGAGCTGGAACACTCCACTCAAAAAGAAGAAGAAAATTTCTCTTCCCACCTTATCCTACTTAACGAAAAAAAACCTTAAGCTTTATCCATCCAAAAAAAAGCCTTAAGTGAACATTTCAGAAAACTGTCTTTTTTTCATATAGGATAGGAGTAATAAAGAACTATATCATGGACGCGTCACCAATGAAATAACCATGGCGCAACATTTTACAATTAAAAAAACGTTAAAAACTGATAATCATTAAGCAGTCAACTACTCATAACATGTGGAATTATTCCATTCAAAGTTTCAGACTGCCCACATCCGGGAAGCTTAACAAGCTGGCAAAATGAGAGCAAAGAATATTTTAGTTGCACCGACAACTCTACTTATCTGTCCGCCTGTAGGAATCCACTATTTCGTTTGTTGTTACTCGGTCTATACTAGTATCTCTCTACAATAAAAAAAAAAACCCCGAGCGTCTGACTTGGTAGTACTGATATGACAAAGCAGCTCCTTAACACGCCAGACATGTAAGGGTGCGTTTAGGTCCTGTTTAGATCCCACCCAAAATCCAAAATTTTTTAAGATTCTTCGTCACATTAAATCTTGCGACACATGCATAGAGCATTAAATGTAGGTAAAAAGAATAACTAATTGCACAGTTTGCCCGTAATTGGCGAGACGAATCTTTTAAGCCTAAATAGTCCATAATTGGACAATTTTTGCCAAATACAAACGAAAGTACTACAGTAGCCGAAAGCCAAAATTTTTCGCATCTAAACAGGGTCTTAGTTCAAGAAATGGAAATTTTTAGATGCCACATCGGATGTTTTGGGACGTTGGAAGAGGTTTTCGAATACTAATAAAAAAAACTAATTACATAGCTCGCCTGAAAACAACGAGACGAATTTATTAAGTCTAAGTAATCCATCATTAGCGCATGTTAGTTACTGTAGCACTTATGGCTAATCATGGACTAATTAGTCTTAAAACATTCGTCTCGCGATTTCCAATCAAACTGTGCAATTAGTTTTTTTTCGTCTATATTTAATACTCCATACATATGCCGCAAGATTCGACGTGATAGTTTAGGTTGAAAATTTTTGGGAACTAAATTCTTAAGTCGGCAGTCGGCAGATTCTTGTTTGATCCAATTTAGTTAATGTTCAAGTTTATCGTCTACCCTGACCAAGTTTATTGTTCAATTATTCAGCTATAATATCCCACTCGGGGGGCTCCGAATTGACCTCTACTTTGTCTGGTTCCATCTGACAGATTCCTCAATGCCGGCGCCTTCGGCACCGGCGGCGACGGCCACGTGCTGCCGGCCGAGGCCACCCGCGCCGCGATGCTGGTGCGCATCAACACCCTCCTCCAAGGTTACTCCGGCATCCGCTTCGAGATCCTCGAGGCCATCGCCAAGCTGCTCAACGCCAACATCACGCCGTGCCTGCCGCTGCGGGGCACCATCACCGCGTCGGGCGACCTCGTGCCGCTCTCCTACATCGCCGGCCTCATCACGGGCCGCCAGAACTCCGTCGCGGTGGCACCCGATGGCAGGAAGGTGGACGCCGCCGAGGCGTTCAAGATCGCGGGGATCGAGCACGGCTTCTTCGAGCTGCAGCCCAAGGAAGGTCTCGCCATGGTCAACGGCACCGCCGTGGGCTCTGGCCTCGCGTCCACCGTGCTCTTTGAGGCCAACGTGCTCGCCATCATGGCCGAGGTCATCTCTGCGGTGTTCTGCGAGGTCATGACCGGCAAGCCGGAGTTCACCGACCACCTGACGCACAAGCTGAAGCACCACCCGGGACAGATCGAGGCTGCCGCGATCATGGAGCACGTCTTGGAAGGCAGCTCCTACATGAAGCTGGCCAAGAAGCTCGGCGAGCTCGACCCGCTGATGAAGCCGAAGCAGGACAGATACGCGCTCCGCACCTCGCCGCAGTGGCTCGGCCCACAGATCGAGGTCATCCGCTTCGCCACCAAGTCCATTGAGCGCGAGATCAACTCCGTCAACGACAACCCGCTCATCGACGTGTCCCGTGGCAAGGCGCTCCACGGCGGCAACTTCCAGGGCACTCCCATTGGTGTGTCCATGGACAACACCCGTCTCGCCCTCGCCGCCATCGGCAAGCTCATGTTCGCGCAGTTCTCCGAGCTGGTGAACGACTACTACAACAATGGCCTTCCATCCAACCTGTCTGGTGGGCGCAACCCGAGCTTGGACTACGGTTTCAAGGGCGCCGAGATCGCCATGGCCTCCTACTGCTCTGAGCTCCAGTTCCTGGGCAACCCGGTGACCAACCACGTCCAGAGCGCGGAGCAGCACAACCAGGACGTGAACTCCCTGGGCCTCATCTCCTCCAGGAAGACCGCCGAGGCCGTCGACATCCTGAAGCTCATGACGTCCACGTTCCTGATCGCCCTGTGCCAGGCCATCGACCTACGCCACATCGAGGAGAACGTGAAGGCCGCGGTGAAGAACTGCGTGACGCAGGTGGCCAAGAAGACCCTGAGCCTGAACGCCCGGGGCGGGCTCCACAACGCGCGCTTCTGCGAGAAGGACCTGCAGACGGCGATCGACCGCGAGGCGGTGTTCGCGTACGCGGACGACCCGTGCAGCCCCAACTACCCGCTGATGCAGAAGCTCCGCGCGGTGCTGATCGAGCACGCGCTGGCCAACGGCGACGCCGAGCGCGTCGTGGAGACGTCCATCTTCGCCAAGGTGGCCGAGTTCGAGCAGCAGGTCCGCGCGGCGCTGCCCAAGGAGGTGGAGGCCGCGCGCGCCGCCGTGGAGAGCGGCAACCCTTTGGTCCCCAACAGGATCAAGGAGTGCCGGTCCTACCCGCTGTACCGGTTCGTGCGCGAGGAGGTCGGCACCGAGTACCTGACCGGCGAGAAGACGAGGTCGCCCGGCGAGGAGCTCAACAAGGTGCTCGTGGCCATCAACCAGCGCAAGCACATCGATCCGCTCCTCGAGTGCCTCAAGGAGTGGAACGGCGAGCCCCTGCCGCTCTGCTGAGCTGCGCCTGCTCTGCAGTCTGCACAAGAGCAGAGAAGACAACAAGGTATACAGAAGAAAAAAACCAAAGTATAGCGGCTCGATCAAGACAGAGCGTTTCAAGATCATTGTGAAGTTTTTACAGTCACTAGCAGAAGATACTCTATATTTACCGTTGCCTTGCGCTAGTAGCTAAGGTTCATGTGAATGTTGTTGTGTTCCCGCAGCTGCGACGCCATGGCCTGCAATGTGCATGTTCTCGGCTGTTGCAGCTACTGAAACTTTTGATGGTTTTAACTTGTAAGTTGGGGGATAAAGTAAATTATTTTGTTCTATACAATGGTGCTGTGCATGAGAAGTTCCTTGACAACAAGCCTGAGTTGAGTAGTGCCGATTGTTCGTTCGTCCTTCTTCTGTCATGTCATGTACAGTACAGTGCTCGAAATCGGACTCGCTGATGGTTGTCTGTTTCTGAAACAAGTTGCAGAGGAGTGCAAGAGACAGCCATGGCTAACGACCCTGTGTGAGAGTAGTTGGGCTGTGCCTGACGGGTGGTTCTCCTGCTTTTTGCTGGTGGCCAACCACTGTTCGTTGAATCGATCAACTCCCAAGGATGATTGGATGTTTTCGTTATCCTTTACCTACCACGTCGGAAATTTGTTTCTATACCTGCCTTTGTCAAGAAATTAGATTTATCCTTTACCTACCACGTCGGAAATATGTTCTGTACCTGCCTTTGTCAAGAAATTAGATTCCTGGATTTGTCAAGATTCGTAGAGGCGAAAGGTCATATAGCCTCCGGTTACAGGAGCCTTGATAGCAGAGTTCAATTTGTCGTGGGAGCGAATATTATAGAACTTCACGATGTCGTGCTTTTAGTGTTAGGTGAGTAGGCGACGTTCCCATCGACAACAAAGCGACTTCGTGACGTTGTGTTTTCAGTGTTAGACAAGTAGCCGACATTCCCATCGACAATGAAGCGTTTATAGTGCCTTAGTCAATCTCGAGGATTTGTCAGTCCAGTCTTCAAAGATACTCATAATGATAGGTTTTGCGTGCGTGCGTTTAAAGGGGTGAATGTATAGCCAATCTCGAGGATTTGCTGGCTCAGTCTTCAAAGATGCTCACAGAGGTAGGATTTGCGTGTATGTATTCATAGAAGTGAGTACGTGTGCGTTGTGAGTATCTGAGTTTTACTGTGTAATCAGAAAAAAAAGATTGGGCAGCTGGAGAAACTCCACCACAAGGCACAAGCTACTGGACATGTATGTCCATGCTCTCAACTCTTTTTTTAACTTTTTTTCTTGTCTTTTTTGACACACTTTTTTTTATAGAACTAAGAATAAGATCAGATATAACACTTGTACACTTTTTTTGATAGAAACAAGACAAAGTTAACGCGAAGGATGATAACTTGATAGGATCAAAGTTAACGTGAAGGATGATACGGGTTTCAGATTTTTTGTGGGGATTTTCAGATATATATAAAAGAGGCACAATGGACATGCGAAGGATAATATGATCGACAACTAAAACAAAGACTCTAATGGACCGAAACTTAACCAAACTCACTAGAATAATAGATTGAAACAAAGGGCTATAGCAAAATATTTTTTCAGGCTTTTTGGTGGATAGGTAGAAACAAAAATATATGTAGCTAAGGGTAAGAATCCTTCCATGTTAACGAAAACTTTGATACCAAATGATGAGGTTCTTGGTCTCCATCTTCACGACGTAGGATCTTGATCTTGATAACTAGCTGAAGAACACCCGGATAACTTGCTGCAAGCAGCGATAACTAGTGTAACCTGGTAAATAAAACTCGAAGCCAACCACTGTCTTTAACCGGCAACTTGAATCGAGGATGCGCCCAACCACACTCTCAAAGAACCAACCAACACAACCTACAATCAATCGAGGGGATCCTCGAAAGGAGTAGGAGCACCAATTGGGAGCGGATGAAGCCTCCGCTTCTGTAATCCTGCAAAGGAAATCACAAGAGCAAAGGGGTAGAGATATCTCTCTGGTTTTTGTTAGCACACAGCTGAACAAAGGGGTTTTGGTTTTGATTATCAAAAGTCTAGGGATATTTATACTAGGAACTACCTTCCTAGATAGGTATGAACATGAAACGGAAATGAAAAGATAGAGTATGTGAAAAGGCTTCCATGAAATGAATTTCCAAAAGTCTTCGTGTGGCTAACAATTTCCAAAGCAGTCTCCACTAAAAGAGTTGTTACTCCCTAGTGGAAAGTCCAAATGACGAGCCGTTTATTGGGTGTGAAAGTAGACTCAATAAGATTTTCATCCATGTGCAACATGCACCACGTAACATTGTAGAATGGTACAGTTTTGCACAAGAAGTTGTGCCAATATTCTATCATGAGAAGACTGTTGACCTTCAGAGCAGTATTGACTAATCTAAGCATAACTCTTTATTGTGACGTCCAAATGAGGTGGGGTTTGTTGCATTGGAAAGTAGACTTGATAAGATTTCGAAAATGTCCCCATGGAGCTCCAAGGCCTCAAGGAATCAAGAGTTATCATAGTTTCTTTCTGCTGGTCCATTTTCACTGTAGTGATCCGATTTTGCTGGTCCAGTTTTCACTGTGTTGGTCCGATCCTCGTGGTCCAATTCCTCCTCCTCTTTATGTGTATTCCTAAGTACAATCAAAGTAGAACACTTAGGTAGTATAACATTCTTAAATAAGATAATTTTAGTTAGGAATGGATTCACCTTCTCTTGTAGTTTCTTGGCACGTCTTCGTGGAAATGACCCTTGATTTGTATCTTCAATGTTGTATTGTGAATGGTTGACACTTGAGGAAGCATGTATGGTTGAGATATCCTCATCAACGGGGTAAACAAGAAATGGAAAGGATAGTGATGACACCAAAGATAGAGATAACTCACACAAAGATACTAGTAAGGTGTAGTTAGGTGGGAGGACAATGAGTGAGCAAAGGTTTCTATAACTTGTGGCTACTTCTATGGTTAACACATAGCAAGACAGAGTTCTTAGATGTAAAGCACATAGGGACGTCTGGATGAGAAAAAGGCAACAGGGAAAGCTGATGCTAAGGCTCCTAGCGAGGTGGTGGTCCTACTATTTTAATAACTTGCCTAACAACACGTGATGGAATATAGAGACTAGATAGGGATGTCACCACCTACTAGCGACCACAAACAATCCATACGACAAGCAACAAACACAGACAAAGTATAGTATAGACACCATGTCTACACTATAACTCACTAATCTAGTTGTATAAACACAAATAACCAAGAGCACCAGTTAAGGCGGTGATCTAGTATCAAGAGCGAGATAGACTCAACTTAGCTAGCATACAAGTTACAACTATACTAAGATAACCACTACAACACAACTAAAGGATATGTTACACAAAGTAGAGAAAAATAACATATTAAATAAAGTAAAGTCTTACTAAAAGAGAAAGGATACAAAAGCTACACAGGACCTAGAAGACTAATTTGGGAAACCCGAGACTAGCTTAGCCCACTCTAACTCCAAACATTAATGTCAATGATATGAATCAAGGGTCCCTCATCGCTCATATATCAGCCAAATACTATCAAGATGGGACAAAGACGACAAGGATGAGGTCCAGCCGAACTAGGGTACCTCATCAGACGTGATTGTTGACGGTAGTTAACATCCAACATAAACCATCAAAATAACTTGTGTAAATGCATGAATACGATCACTAACATAGGTTTAGGGGTTTAAACTAACAAATTCTATAAGTTTGGGTGAATATATGTTTTTAGCAGGGGTTATCCAGAAAACCATCAAGGTGGACCCAATCGTCAGATTTAATCACGCTTATCCATGACAAAATCAACTCAGGAAGACTCTAGAACACTCGAGAAGGCAAACCACCGCAACAGAGCATGAGACCCTGACATGTGGGGCCGGCCAACCCCACCTACAGGCTAGCCAGCCTGTGGGGCCTGCACGTTAGCCTCTCCTTCGTATGTCGGTTCTCCACCGCCTTATAGATCAAATCTACGTCGTTGTTCAAGGTCGGTTTGATCCGAGGGTCCAGGATTGGTGTTGCCCCTATATATATCAAGCCCTACCCCCTAGGACATAACTCCATCATCAAGAGCAATTATTAGAAGAAGAACCTCAAAGCTCCACAAATATTTAGGCATAGCTAGATAAGTTAGATCTAGAGGGAGGCAAGCTTCGCTTGGATTCTTGATCATGTCAAGAGCGTGGCTTGGTATAGCCTTTAGTATCCTCCTTTGTATCTTTCATTATTCATATGTTTGCTACATTGCTATGACATTGTTCTCAATATTGTTCATGTTCTTAGTGTTCATGTTCATCGTCTACTTTGATTATATGCTTAGTATAGCTAGATTATCTTTATGTTTATGCATAAGTTCATATAGCACTCGCTCTAAAGTACACGGGGTGAGTGGTCGACATTGTGTAAGTGTGGTGCTTATACGTTGTTTACATACGGATACACCCTATATTCTGGGCCATATGGTAGATCACGAGTGTGACACTCTTGTTGAGTCCTTTGTAGTCCACTCCCCAAATATAGGTCAAGTAGGATCTAGTTACGAAGGAAGTCAGGCTCTATTCTTGATCTTCCTTAGTAATATCCCTTATGTGTAGATATGAAGTTAACCTTAGCCATGATTACTAAGTATAATTGCACTAATCAATGTATGCTTTGACTTGTAATTAAGAATGTCTTAGGAATTAGTCTCTCTATTACATCTACTTACTCTTGATATTGCTATCATAAGGAGTACTCTAAATGTTCATTTATCATATAGTCACCCTTCAAGATATATATCCTACCTCTTGATTTACCCCTATTTAAAGTAGAAGGTTGGTTGGTTTATTTGTCCATCATAAGTATAAGTATGAGTTATCAATATATTTCCTTCATCAGTCCTTTCCTAAGGCAAAAAATATAAATAATGATATCTAGAATACTCCTGGGTGAAGTGCTACAATGGTATATTATCTGTGCACTTGTAGAATTCTTTATACATATATATATATATATCCTTTTTTAGTCAGAATGAAATATCAAAGTACTTCTTAAGTATCATTATTATAAGTGATGCAAAGAAGTACCAACAGTGATACACAAGTAACTTGGTGTAAGGAGTTTGGATGCTGGATTCTACATGATATGATAAAATAATAGGTAAGATTTTCTTGTAACCAACAAGGAAATGTATCTATGAACCGATTGGGATCCATGTAACCGTACCCTTGAAGACATCTGTGTATGAGTTGGAACCTCATATGTACCCGTAGACTTTGTGGTTTTGGAGATAGTTGGAGATGTAAGGGCACCCATTATCTTGGGTCGACCTTTCCTGATTAAAGTGCTAGTTTAGTTTTGGCTAATTGATGAAACCTATTTGGACTAACCCTATGCTCTAAGTGTGGATGTGAGATAGGTTGGTCCACCCAAGTGAAGGAGCTAGGTGGCACTCATGGATAGAGATGGCCACATGACATGATGATCATGGTGATGGTGTGAACTCATGTGATGATCAAGCTCTAGACTTTTGAAAAGAAGAAAGAGAAAAACAAAATGAGCTCAAGGCAAAGGTAAATGAATAGGGGCATTTTGTTTTTGGTGATCGAGACACTATAGAGAGTGTGATCACATTTAGGATAGATGGTCATACTATTAAGAGGGGAGCTCGTATTGGACACCTCGATTATCTAGTTTCACTAGGTGTTGGAAAACTTGCATTACATTTTAGGCCTAGTGCATAATCAGTGAGAAAGTGATTAACCTTTAAAAAATGATTGTGAAAATGCTAACACCCTTGCACGTGATGGTGAAACACTTGGAGTGTTAGCACATTTGCAAAGGTGGTGAAAAGGGCGAAGAAAAGGAGGCATAGCTGGGCTTGTGGTGCTACCCTGAGGGCACTGCCATACCCTGTCCGGTGCACCACCACCCCTATGGTGGTGACCGACTAAGGAGGCTGAGTGGTGGGTGCTCTGGTGCAGCACCACCTCCTTGTCTGGTGGCACCGCCACCCCTAGGGTGGTGTCCACCTGATTCTGGCCGAGGAGCAGCAGAGAAAAGGTGGCACCGGTGTGTCCGGTGTATACCACCAGCGTGAGGGCGGTGCACCGCCTGGTCACCGCCGTAGGTAGGGCAGTGCCACCGCCATATTTATCTAGAGACTGGGGTAAATAGGGGTGGTCACCACCATGGTCACCGCTGTCCTGAGGATGGTGCACTGTCGTATTTTTCTAGAGGCTATGTTTTTCGGAGGGTTGGCCTGGTGGTCACCGTCACCCTTGTGGCGATGCCACCGCCACCTGTCCGGTGACCGCGTGCCAGTCAAACAAGCCATTGGAATCGATCATTGGGGGGCACCACCACCACCGTCGTGTCTGGTGACCTCACAGAAGCGGGCTCTAAGCAATAATGACTCTATTTGCTTGTGGGCTTATAATTGGAGGTGGTGGCCGGCCTTGGCCACTCTCTTGGCACTTCTAACAACTGCATACACCCTTTGAGAGCTAAGCACACCACTCCACTCACTTGCACACTTGATTTGATCATCTTGAATGAGATGGGAGAGCCTCTAGTGCATTGCTTAGTGGTCTAGCATCTTGTGGCACTAGTTGGGTGATATGGGCTGGTGGAGATCTTGTTACTCTTGGTGTTTTCCATTACCTAGATGGCCCACTGATTGGTGGATCATCGAGCGAAGGAAGGTGATTGTCTCCGGCTCCAATCATTGTGATTGTGAGGGGTTCTTGTGCCTTCCTCAGTGGAGCACCAAAGGCAACTCTAGTGGATTGTGTGTGGCTTGTGAATCCTCATCTTGTGTTGGTTGTGCGGCACATGGTTGTGGGTTAGGCGTGTGATGCCTATTAGCGCGTGAACCTCCAAGTGAGTGAATCGCCACAACGGGGACTAGCTTGCCGGCAAGCAAGTGAACCTCGGAGGAAAACTACTTGTGTCATCATTGTCTCCTTGGTATTCATTGGTATTCTTGATTGATCACTTGCCACAACGGTATATCTCCACTACTCTCCCTTGTATTTACTTTCTTAGTGTAGCTAAGCTCTCTAGTATAGTTAGTTTTGAGAGCTAGCTTTCTTGCTTGTGTAGTTTGGTTAGCGAGGCTCTTTAGTTAGTCTTTGAGAGCTCACTAACTTCATGGTAGTGACCTAGCTTTTGTGTGCATAGAGACTATAGCAACTAGTATTATGGTAGGTGGCTTGCATTTTTAGTAAGCTATCGTAAAACTTGCTTCACCTCATATTTGTCTAACCACTTGGCTTAGTGTTGTAGATTTTTAATAGGCTATTCACCCCTCTCTAGCCATTAGGACCTTTCAAGTGGTATCAGAGCCGTGGTCACCGTGATTTGAGGCTTAACAACCTTCGGTGTCAAAAACAAATCAACAACACCAAGAAGCCACCCCAATTTGATGTCTCCAATTATCCTTATTGGAAGGCTAAGATGACAACATACATCAAGTCAATCAATAGAAAGTGACGGTGCCATACTCCTAGGATTCCCGACTACCAGATATGCTGGTTACCGAATCCATACCAAAAAAGATCCGAAGGTTCATGACTCGGCTATTCAAGGAAGGATATCTGAAGATCACGTCAAGACTCCTACTAGGGCATGACCATGTAAGTTGTAGGGAAACTAGGCCTCAGATATAAATAGCTAGCCATCCACTCTATTGTAATCATTGAAACTTTCATAAGCATAGCCATCTTATAATCACCATCTTGTTGTTCGACGAGATCGTACTACAAACAAGTAGCAACTGGACGTAGGGCCTTTACCCGCTTCTCGGGGGCACCGAACTAGTATAAATCTTGTGTCTCCATTGTGTTTGCTCTTTGCATCAAGCGAGTTCCACTAAGAACTAAGTATTTGCTGGTAAAAAACACTGACAAAGGCGCACCAAGTAGGGGGATTTCGCGCAAAGAGTGATCATGCTGATCGTCAATGGAGTTTGGTATGCCGCATCGACTTGTTCCGACATCGAGGTATTGCCTACTTTGGCCAAATCTAAGATCTTGGGCCACTACTACTCAGGACCTTAGATCTATTCACTATCCTGCAACATGCCACCAACTATCCACTTTGGAAGCTTGGTATTCGAGCATGACGGTGATTTCAATCTCAACTAGACGGGGATCGATGATCCCGATGTGGCTCATGTTGGTCAAGAGGTTTTCACCTCCTGGGGACACCCGACTGAGGAGAAGAATGATAAAACTGCTCAACTTGATCTAGACTTCGAGGACTCTAACAGTGAGGTAGATCCCTTCAAAAGCCACCGGCTGTATTTGGCTAGTCGTACTCAGACCCCCACTGATGAGGATGGCTCGTCGGTTTCCCGACCACCTCCATGCTTGAGTAGCGCACCGGCACTCAATACAGCTGCACCTTGGGCACCAACTCAATCAACCCTGGCTCTAAGGAATCTAAGTTCTGACTTCTGGGCAGCCCAGGAAGATAACATTCAGATCAGAACACTCCTAGGCACTATGGGAGCCCTGGCAGAAGAAGGCACACCCTTGGCAAAAATCATTGAGTAGGCTCAAAATCTGGCTGACCAGACAAAGCATCGCATGGATGCTAGGGCAGCCAAATTGTGATCTCAATCTAGAGGTCAAAACCCTCCTCCCAAGAGATCTAATCGATCGATAGGAAAATGTTATCAACCAAGATGAGGCCAAGATCTACGGCCCAAACTTGATAGGCATCGCCAGAATCATGATGCTCGGGAGACTATCAATGTCAACATGGCCTAGCATAGGAACTACTTGGTCAGCTCCTATTTAGCATTTGCGCACATGCTACGTCAGGTGATATGGCCCGACAAGTTCCGTCCTGGACCCATTGAGAAGTACGATGGGACTACCAACCCTAAGGAGTGGATCTAGATCTATGAGATGGTGATCGAGGCAGCATCAGGAGATGACTATGTAAAAGCCAACTTCCTATCGATTGTCCTTCAGGGGTCTGCCCAAACATGGCTGATGAACTTGACTGAGTGCACGGTCCAGTCTTGGAACCACCTACGCCAGCTGTTCAAAGCCAACTTTAATGCAACTTATAACTATCCTGGTCATGAGGTCTATTTGTTTATGTGTGTATAGAAATTTGATGAGCATCTTCGGGGCTTTATTTGATGGTTCAGTGAGATCTAAAACATGATCCTTGACATGACCGAGGATCGGGTGATTATAGCCTTCAAGCAAGGGTGTAAAGATGAACAAACCACAGAAAAGTTAGCCACCAAAAATCCAAAGACGGTCGTTGAGCTCTACAAGATTCTCGATGCAACGGCAAAGGCAGCTGATGCCCGAGCCCAAATGAACGAATAGTCCGATGCTAAAGATAAGAAGAACAAGGAAAAGAAGCACAATACTGAAGCTGAGGTCCTTGTCATAGGAAAGGGAAAGGCTCTGCCAGACGACAAGGTAAACCTAAGGACCTTCTCATCTATTGCCCTATTCACTATTCTACCAAGCATAGATTTGTAGATTGTTTGGTCTATGAGAAGCAAAAGTAGGCACATAAGCCGAAAGGCCCAGTCCAGCAGGAGCCACCTAGGAGACAAGCCAACCCCCAAAATGACAATGATCCGATTGCCTTGGGGGAAAATGAGATTGCTATAATTTGTGGAGGCACGGCCACACCAGCCTCTAAGACCAAGTTGAAGCAAGTCAAGCTATAGGTGAACAGTACCTAGCCCTCGAACAAAAGGCTTAAATGGTCAAAGTTCTGATCCAATTTGACATATGGGATCATCCCCTGAATCTGTACGACGGTCCGTTGCTCCCGCTGATCATAAAACCCTACATCAGGAATTACAAGGTCGGTTGAACCTTAATTGATAGCGACAACAGACTCAATCTCCTTTTCGCCAATGCATATGACAACCTAGGATTACCTAGGAAGCGCCTCCTTCCGGTCAAAGAGACTTTCTATGGGATAATGCTAGGCATGTCAGCATACCCTCTCGGGAGAATTGACCTATAAGTTGCCCTCAGAGAAGGTGAGAACACGAGGTCTGAATTTCTGACATTCAAGATTGCAGACTTTGAGTCAGCATTCAACTGCATCCTAGGTAGACCATTCCTGAAGAAGTTCATGGCAGTCGCTCATTTTGCCTACCCGATACTCAAGGTACCCGGTCCATGTGGCCCGATAACTATTTATGGTGACCAAAAGGGTGTCGTCGCCTGTGACATGAAAACCCTGGACATGATCAGGCAGTATGCACAAGATCCAGTAGACCCGAAGGAACCATTGGCCAAGCTACAGAAGACTACTACGGTGGTAACCACGACTCTAGCTACCCCGATGCCGAAAGGTGTGCCGAAAGACCCTGAGTCCTCTAAGGCAGCTACAGCCTGAGCCAAGGCTTTGGCACCACCAACTTAGGAACTAGCAGTCACCGCCAGTGAAAGCCATGGGGAAGATGATGAATTGGCAAAGACTCCTGCTCCTACTCCTCAAGCGAAGGAGACCCAGAATGAGAGTCAACAAACAAAGCAGTTCCAGATCCTCAGAATCCAACCAATGCAACCAATATTGGGTCAAACGTGGACCCCCAATAGGAACTTGAGCTCGTTGCTTTTCTCTAGGCGAATAAAGATGTGTTCGCTTGGGAACCGTTTGACATGCCTAGGATCCCCAGAGAAGTAATTGAGCACAAACTCGGTCTACCAGCTGGTGCCCGACCAGTCAGACAGAAGCAGAGATGCTACACCCCAGGAAAGCGAGTTGCCATACGTGATGAAATTAACCATCTGTTGAAGGCAGGTTTCACATGAGAGGTCCCTTTTTTTGGAGTGGCTTGCAAACCCTGTCATGGTGAAGAAGACTAATGGTACATGGTGGATGTGCGTGGACTACACCGACTTGAATAAAGCGAGCCCAAAGGATGAATATCCCCTTCTGAGGATAGATCAAATTGTAGATTCAACCTCTAGATGCGAATTGCTATGTTTTCTAGATGCCTATTCGGGGTATCACCAAATTAGCATGTCCATAGATGATGAGGAAAAACTACATTTGTAACTCCTTTTAGTGTATACTATTATATTAAGATGTCTTTTGGCCTAAAGAATGCTGGTTCTACATATCAGAAATGTGTACATATTGTTCTTGAAGGCCAGATCAGCCGTAATGTTGAAGCATATATAGATGATATAGTTGTTAAAAGCAAATCCAGTGGTGATCTAATCACCAATCTAAAGGAAACTTTTAACAATTTATGCAAGAACAAAATGATGCTCAATCCTGATTAATGCATGTTTGGTGTTTCTTTGGGTAAGCTACTTGGGTACTTGGTTTCTCAGCGTGGCATCGAGGCAAACCCCAAGAAGGTCAAGGCGATCGAAGATATGCAGTCTCCACGTAGTCACAAGGAAGTCCAAAAATTAGCTAGAATGATGGCAGCCCTGAGTTGATTCGTATCCAAGTTAGGCGAATGAGGTATGCCATTTTATAAATTGCTGCATAAACATGATGGTTTCCAATGGGATGAACAGGCTGAGGAAGCATTTAAAAAATTCAAGCAATACCTAAAACAATTACCAACCCTCGTGCCTCCAAAGGATGGCAAAGCCATGCTTTTATATGTAGCAGCAACCCCAAAGTTGTTAGTGCGGTCCTAGTGGTCAAGCATCAGGAAGGGAAATCCGCGAAGCAGCACCTGGTATATTTTGTAAGTGAAGTCCTACATGACGCCCGATCTAGGTACCCTAACATACAAAAACTATTGTATGTCATACTAATGTCTTCTTGAAAGCTTAAGCATTATTTCTTGAGTCATAAGATCATAGTGGTTTCATCTTATCCGCTCGGCACCATTGTGCATAATCGAGATGTCGTCGATCGGATTGCCCAATGGTCAATAGAGCTAGGACAATATGACATACAATTTGTACCCCGAACTATGATCAAATCATAGGCTCTAGCTGATTTTGTTGCAGAGTGGACAAACCCCAAACCTAAAGAGGCAGCACAGAACCCCGAGCATTGGCTCATGTTTTACAATGGTGTGAAATGTAAAAATAGCGCGAGGGCTGGAGTTGTCCTGGTATCACCAGAGGGAGACGCTCTAAGGTATGCAATTCAAATTGATTTTACTAACCCAACTCCGACCAACAATATTGTTGAATATGAGGGCCTATTAACTGGTTTACGAATTGCCATATCCTTGGGAATCCAAAGGCTACTTGTGAAAGGGGATTCAGAAATAGTCACCCAACAAACATTCAAAGGATATAGAGCAACAAACTAGAACATGGCCTCATATTTACAAGCATATTGGTGGTTAGAGTCAAAATTTGATGGACTCAAAGTCCAATATGTCCCCCGCAAATATAATACTGATGCTGACTCTTTGGCTCGTCGAGCAGCAACACGACAGCACCTATCGGGAGACATCCTGGTCGAAGTGCTTGGGAAACCCTCTATCCTGATCTCAATGTCGGGTCCAAACCCCATGCTGGGCCAGTCAAGCGATGAGGTAATACTCAGTGAATTCCATGCGAAGTCTATGCTGGGCGATCTAGCTCGTGCTGCCGCTCTAGTTGGAAACAGGGAGAACTGGATGGAACCAATCTGGGCGTATCTCACAAACCAGGATACTCTGGTCGATGGTGTAGATATGGAACGAACTAGCCATAAAGCCATGCTCTATATAATGGTAGACGGCATCCTCTACAAACGAGGCCGTAATGGGGTTCTTCTCAAATGTATCACACAGACCAAGGGCATTAGTTTGCTCCATGACATCCATGGTGGAATCTATGGGTCCCATATCTCTCATCGAGCTTTGGTAGGAAAAGCCTTTCGACAAGGATTTTACTGGCCAACAGCTCTCCAAGACGCCACAGAACTGGTTAGAACTTGTGAATCGTGTCAATTTTTCACGAAGCAAATACACCAGCCGACCCAAGCGTTGAATACAATTCCACTATCTTGGCCATTTGCTCCATGGGACATTTACATACTTGGACTATTCCCAAAAGCCCGAGGAGGATATAGGTTCCTAATCGTTGCCATCGACGCCTTTACTAAATGGGTTGAGGCAGAGCCGGTCGGATGTATCATAATGGAAAACACAGTCAAATTCTTGCATGACATAGTAATGCATTTTGGCATACCTAACCGATTGATATCGGACAATGGAACACAATTTATAAGCAAGTTTGAAAATTTTTGTGCTGCTTATGGGATAAAGCATCCTCGGTCTTCAGTAAACCACCCGATGACCAACGGAAATGTCGAACATGCAAATGGTATAATATTGCAAGGGATTAAGACCCGAATTTTTGACAAGCTCAATGCTTATGACAAAAATTGGGTACAAGAAGTCTCGATAGTATTATGGTTAATGCGCACGACATGTAGCCATGCTATGGGTGAAACCCCATTCTTCCTTGTGTATTGTGTAGAAGTAGTACTCCCGCCAGATATACGACTTAAGTCGCCATGTGTATTGATGTTCTCTGAAGACGAAGAGCCTGAGCGTCGTGATCTCGACTTAATGCTACTCGAGGAAGAGCATGATAGAACCGCTTACTGAGTACAACAATATCACCGGTCCCTTCAGAAATATCATAACCGCCGTGTGCGCAGTCGAGAGTTAAGCATCGGGGATTTAGTACTAAAAAAGGACCAATGTACAAAGGACAAAACCAAACTATCTTCTCCTTGGTAGGTACCGTACATCGTAGTTGAGATAGCCCGCCCAGGGGCTTATTGATTGGCTAAAATTGACGGCGATATACTCTCGAATACATGGAATATAGACCAACTACGGCGTTTCTACGTCTAAAGATAAGTATTATTTCAAAATTTCGCAATCATTCAGTCAATATTTCTTACATATGTATGGATTAATATCTTGCTCCTTCAGACTTGATATACTTGGGGGCTGGAGCCTGTCGGTAGCGTCGTATGAGCCCATTGTCAATACAGCCTAAGGCTCGGGGGCTACCCTGGTTATTTTTTATAGTTCTTCAAGCATATCGTTGCTCTTTTATTTAGGTTTTCTTTCAATTGACCATATGAAAAGAGCAACAAAGCTGCCAAAAATTTCCCTACTAGTCTTTACTCTTCATATGAATATCAAATTTAGATAAAGAGTTGGGGGCAACCATATACATACTCACTAGTCCAAAATTTTACCAAGTCATGCCAAGCTAAAGTGCCCGAACCCACGTTCTGTGCGAAAGGAAAAAATAGTTGCATCTTTGGTAAGCAAGTGAGAATTTGGGAAAGCTTGACCAGCTTGGGACAGATAGAATAGCTCATGGAGATACAAGCTATGATTAGTCTATTGCTATGCAGACAATGTACAAAACATTAAAATGCAAAAATAGACTGCAAAAGTTTTTTTCCATTAATAAACTTTGCTGAAAAATAGAATCACAAAAGAAGTATTCCAATACCCTAAACTAATTATTTCTAGAACAAACATCGAGTTGGGCCTAAACAAATCCTGATCCGCAAGGATGAGCTCCTTACGGTACATGGGCAAAAGAGCCCGACCAAGGTGATCATCATCAAGTTCAGGCGCTTGGTGAAGGACTGGGAGGCACGATGGCCTACTCCGGCGGTCTGTCGACTGCCATGGTATCCTCCTCCTCCTTGTTGCCTGGGGCAACTACCTCTTTGCCCTCACCAGTGTCACCCTCTTTGACGTCCTCATCGTCGCTTACCAGGTCGACCAGAGTCCCGTCACCTGGAGTTCCGAGGGCTTCCCGGTAAAGCTCAACGAAGAGCTTCTGGGCAAGCTTCGTGTCGCTAGGAATCTCTTCTTGGTTTAGCTCCGCAGAGAGCCGGCGTGCAAATTCCAAGTCACCACTCATGTCAGGAAGGGCAGTGACCCAAGGAGTAGAGGGGCCGGCGTTAGAATGACCGGCATTACTAATGGCAGCAAAGGAAGTAATCAAATTCTTTGGTTCATCATCGGAGAGCTCGATAACCCCCTATGGTGGATCATGTGACTCAAGCCCCTCTGGGGCTAAGGTGTTGATCCTCACAGCGCTCGTTATGACTTCCTCCTTCACTTTCTTCATGACCACAACATCCCCTCGAGGGAGCGCCGTAGCCAAGGACAGAGTTGGGGTTGGAACTACATACGACGCTGGAGTTGTGGATGCCGCCGCCGAAGGGGATGATAGAGTCCCACCAGACTGCTCAGGAGATCCCCCAAGCAGTAAACGAGGAATCTTGTTGCGACGAGTGGTGATTTTTGTCCTCATGATTACTAATGTGTGGATGCTAAATGGATCTAACCCAACACTCAGATGCCTGCTTATAAAGCCAAGACTAGGGTGATTGGGAGAACAAGCCAATCATCACCCATGAACCAAAGCGACACATTAATCTCAAGCCACATGTAATCCTCGGAAGTCAAACTGGTGCAGCTACTCAAGTGCCTGACAACCGCCACCTGACTCAGATGGATACTACATGGACAAGACAAGATGACTCCTAAGTATGGTTTATTTTATTTTATAGCTCATTGCCTAACTATATGACCTCATAACTTCTACCTGACCAGTTTTGTTCCATGGGTAAGAACTCAGGTGCTGTGATAAAAGTCTCGATCTCGAATGTCCCAAAAGGCTCAAGTGTAGGAAAGTTACCGAGTCTGGCTTGCCTGATAAGCTCGAGGGCTACTGACAGTGCCATACTCCTAGGATTCCCGACTACTGGATATGCTGGCTACCGAATCTGTACCAAAGAAGACCCAACGGTTCATGACTCGCCTATTCTAGGAAGGATATCTGAAGATCATGTCAAGACTCCGACTAGTGCATGACCATGTAACTTGTAGGGTAAGTAGGCCTCAGATATAAATAGCTAGCCATACGCTCTGTTGTAATCATTGAAACTCTCATAGGCATAGCCATCTTGTAATCGTCATCTCGCTATTTGATGAGATCGTAATACAAACAAGTAGGAATTGGATGTAGGGTCTTTACCCACTTCTTGAGGGCACCGAACCAATATAAATCCTATGTCTCCATTGTGTTTGCTCTTTGCATCAAGCGAGTTCCGCTAAGAACTGAGTATCTATCAGTAAAAAAACCCGACAAAAAGGTGTGGAAGGTGGTAGAGACCAAGATTGAGGTTGCTAATGTCGAAGCTCCCATCACCGTTGAAGAGGTGCTACTCCAAAACAACGACATTGCTCTTAGTGCCATTCATGATGCATTGGATGAGAGGACATTTGAGCAAATCAAGAACATTGAGATAGCTCATGAGGCATGGAAGAAGTTGGAGGAATCCTTTGAGGGCACTCAAGTGGTGAAGGGTGCACATGCATACATTCTCAAGGAGAAGTTTGCAAGTTTCAAGATGAATGAGGATGAGAGTGTGCCAGAGATGTTCCATAGGCTTCAAGTGCTTGTCAATGATCTCAAAGCACTTAAAGAAGAGGTGAAGGACAAGGACTTATCCCATAAGTTCTTGAGATGCTTGCCATTAAGATTTGGCACATTGGTCACTATTCTAGTGATGAGTGGTTTGGACCCCATGACACCAAACCAAGTATTGGGTGATGTAATGACCGATGATACATATAGAGATGATGATAAGAAGGAAGAAAAGAAGGAGAAGAAGGATGAGAATAAGAAGAATGTGGCATTCAAAGCCACATCATCCAAGGCCAAGGCCAAGCAAGATACATCAAGTGAAGATGAAGGCTCATTCTCTTGGGATGATGATGATGAAAAGATGGCTCTCTTTGTGAAGAAGTTTGGCAAATTCATGGTGAAGAAGGGATACCGTGCAAGAAGGAAGAAGTCATCATCAAGGAACAAGGATGAAGAAAGGAGGTGCTTCAAGTATGGTAGCAAGGATCATCTTATTGCTCAATGCCCATACAATAGTGACAATGATGATGATGATAAGAAGAGCAAGAAGAAGGACAAGAAGGACAAGATGACCTTCAAGAAGAAGAAGAAGGGTGGTTCATATGTGGTCACTTGGGATAGTGATGCTTCATCAAGTGATGATGACAAGACCATCAAGAAGAAGGCCCTTGCAAGCATTGCCATCAATGAAAAGACTTCTCTCTTCGACACTCCATCGACTTGCTTCATGGCTAAGGCCACCAAGGTACAAACTTGTGATGATAGATGTGATGAGGAACATGATAATGAAAGTTAAAGTGATGATGATGATGAACCAACTAAAAATGAACTAATTGACATGTTGGAAGATGCTAAAGAATATTTTGACATTAAGAGAAGGGGATGCAAAGACTTGCGTAAGGAACTAAAAGCTCTTAAGCAAGCCTTTGATGAGCTCAATGTATCTCATAAGAGGCTAGAGGAAGCCCATGAGAAGCTTGGCAAGGCTCACAAGAAGCTTGAAAAAGCTCATTCCTCTCTACTTGATGAGCAAAATGAGAAGGAGCATGTTGTAACATGTGACAAAGGCTTAACATGTGACATAATTGATGAATCATTCTATATGCCTATTGTTGTTGCTCCCACTAACCCTTCATGTAGCTCATCATCCACTTCCACATCATCTAGTAGTGATGGTTTCACTTGTGATGCCTCACTAATGGTTGAGAATGAGACCATAAAGAAGGAGGTCAATGAGATCACTCGTGCCTTAAGCAATGCCTATGGTAGTGAGGCCTGCTTGCTAAAGTGCTTGGGTATCCAAAGATTTTTCTCTCAATAAAGAGGGACTGGGCTATACCCCCAACAAAGGCAGGGTGGCCTTTGCAACTCACAAGACTAGTTTTGTGAAGGCCAATGGTCGGTTTTACAATAGATGCAAGCAAGTTGGGCATATAGAGCAATATTGCAAGAACATGAACAAGAACACTAATGTATCCTTAATTAAGTTTGATTCTTGTTATTTGCTTACCACGGGTGTTAATGGGGTGCATGCTAAATTTGTTGGTACTCCACTTATGGGCTCAAAGAAGAAAGCCATTTAGGTGCCAAAGAGCTTAGTAACTGACCTTCAAGGACCCAAGCAAGTTTGGGTACCTAAAAGGAATTGATCTTATTTGTGTAGGTCAATTACAAAGCTGGAGAAAGGCATTAGGTTCTTAATAATGGGTGCACTCAACACATTACCGGTGATACAAGAATGTTTAACTCAATCAACATCAATGATAACAATGGTTATGATAGTATCATATTTGGTGACAATGGCAAAGACAAGGTCAAAGGGCTTGATAAGATTGCAATATCCAATGCATGTTCACTAAGTCTAGTATGGGTTGGTTATGGCATAGAAGGTTTGGTCATGTTGGAATAAAACAATTGAATAGATTGGTTAAGTATGACTTAGTTAGAGGCTTGAAAGATATGGTATTTGAGAAGGATAAACTTGGTAGCTCTTATCAAGCCGGCAAACAAGTTAGAAACACCCATCCTAAGAAAAGCATAATGAGCACTAGCAAGGCATTTGAGTTGTTGCACATGGATTTGTTTGGGCCAACACAATACACTAGCATTGGTGAAAACAAATATGACTTTGTGATAGTGGATGACTACACTAGATACACTTAGGCATTCTTCCTAGTGGACAAGAGTGATGTCTTTGCAACATTTAAATCATTTGTTAAGGGGATACACAATGAATTTGAAACAACCATCAAGAGAGTTAAAAGTGGCAATGGTAGTGAGTTCAAGAACACTAGAATTAATGAGTTGTGTGATGATTTTGGAATTATACATCATTTCTTGGCCAAGTACACTCCATAATCAAATGGCCTTGTTGAGAGGAAGAATATAACACTCATTGATATGGCAAGTTCTATGCTTAGTGAGTATAATGTGAGTTAATCCTTTTGGTCCAAAGCAATCAACATGACTTGCCATTGTAGCAACTGCCTCTATTGTCACCCTTTGAAAAACAAGACACCTTATGAGCTCTTGAATGGTAGAAAGCCCAACATTGCATATTTTTAGTTTTTTTATTGCAAATGCTATATCTTGAGGAAAGGCACTAGATTGAGCAAGTTTGACAAGAAGTGTAATGAAGGATTCTTGCTTGGTTACTCCACTATAAGCAAAGCATATAGATTTTAGAATTTGGCAAGTGATACTCTTGAGGAAGTTCATGATGTGGAATTTGATGAAACCAAGGGTTTCCAAGATGAGAATGAGAATCTTGATGATGTTAGAGGCATTCAACTTTCAAATGCCATGAAGAACATGGATGTTGGTGAATTGAGACCTAGGCAAGTGATTGATGATGAAGATGATCAAGTGCAAGTGCTCTCTAACTCAAATGTGTAAGATGACACTAATCAAGCAAGTACTAGTGGCTCTCATGACAATGAAGAAGATCAAGTGGCTAGTACATCATCTCACTGAAATGAGCAAGCAAGTGCAAGCAATCAAATTCCAGTACTCCGACCAACTCATATTGCAAGGGATCATCCATTGGACACTATAATTAGAGATATTTCTAGAGGTGTACAGACGAGATCAAGATTGGCTTCATTTTGTAAACACTTCTCATTTGTGTCATTGATTGAACCAAAGAAGATAGAAGAAGCATTGATGGATGTTGATTGGGTGAATGCTATGCATGAAGAGTTGAATAACTTCACAAGAAATCAAGTATGTGAGTTAGTTGAGAGACCAAAGAACCATAATGTGATTGGAACCAAATGGGTCTATAGAAACAAGCAAGATCAAGATGGGATAATAGTAAGGAATAAAGCAAGATTGGCAGTGCAAGGATATACACAAGTTGAAGGTCTTGACTTTGGAGAAACATATGCCCCGGTTGCTAGATTAGAAGCAATTAGAATCTTGCTAGCCTATGCTTGCGCCCACAACATCAAGCTATATCAAATGGATGTCAAGAGTGTATTTCTCAATGGCTACATCAATGAAGAAGTATATGTTGAGCAACCTCCCGGTTTTGAAGATGACAAGAAGCCCAACCATATGTACAAGTTGAAGAAGGCATTGTATGGCTTGAAGCAAGCGCCTAGAGCAAGGTATGAGAGGTTGAGGCACTTCCTACTCTCTAAGGGGTTCATTATAGGAAAGGTTGACACCACTCTTTTCACCAAGAAGATTGGCAAGGATTGGAGAGTTGAGTTACTTTCTTGGTATTCAAATCAAGCAATTGAAGAATGGTACATTTGTGAGTCAAGGCAAGTACATCAAAGACATGCTTAAGAAGTTTGGCATGAATGAAGCAAAGGCTATAAGTACACCAATATGAACAAATGGCAATTTGGATAGTGATGCAAGTGGCAACATGGTGGATCAAGAGTTGTATCGCTCAATGATTGGAAGCCTACTATATATAACTGCATCAAGGCCAGATGTCATGTTTAGTGTATGTATGTCTGCAAGATTTCATGCCTCACCAAGAGAAAGTCATTTGAAGGCTACAAAGAGAATTTTGATGTACTTAAAGCATACATAAAATGTTAGTTTGTGGTATCCCAAAGGAGAAAAGTTTGAACTTGTTGGATATTTGGACTCTGATTATGTGGGATGCAAGGTTGAAAGAAAGAGCACATCAGGCACTTATCAATTGTGGGGAAGATCACTTGTTTCATGGTCATCAAAGAAGCAAAATAGTGTTACATTATCAACCACCAAAGCTGAATACATATTAGCCGATAGTTGTGCACAAATTCTTTGGATGAAGGCCACCTTGAATGACTTTAGAATCAAGTTCAAGAAAGTGTCATTGCTATGTGACAAAGAGAGTGCAATCAAGCTCACCAACAATTCGGCTCAACATGCAAGAACAAAGCACATTGATGTCTGCCACCATTTCATAAGAGATCATCAATAAAAATGGGACATTTGCATTGGGAGTGTGGGCACCGAAGATCAACTTGCCAACATATTCACCAAGCCACTTGATAAGAAGAGGTTTTGCAAGCTAAGGAATGAGTTGAACATATCAAATTTCTCAAATATGTGTTGATGCACCCCCACTTATATGGCATGCCTCTCATTCGAGCAATCCAAGGTAAAAGTTGACTGGCATGCATACATCCTTTGCTAAGGACATGTTTAGTGCATCTAGTCATTCCTCATGTTCTATAGGCTCATTCAGGAAAATCAAATGAATTTGATGCTTGTATGGTACCACTATTGCTTCTATGGTTGACTTGATCTAGTGGTAGCATATGACATATTTGTGGGCTTGCAATCCTAGTGTTTGATCTAGAAAATGAGCTATAAATGTTTAACTCAACATGGTCAAGATAACTCATGAAATGAGGTGTGAAGAAGCTTGTCCTTAGATCAAACCGAGTTAAACATCTTTGGCAAGTGTTCTACATTGGATCAAATTTGGGAAAATAATCCTCACCCATTGATTGACATTGATAATCTTAACCTATCTAAAATTGAACTTTTGTGATCATTGATGACAAAGGGGGAGAAGTAATGCACAAAGATAGTGAAAAGATGACAAAGGGGGATAAATATGAAAGTAAGGGGGTCAATAAAAAGTTTGAGCACACAAGTAGGGGGAGCAAGCTCATAAATTTGATTAATGCATTTGAATGTGCATTTCATATGTTTGCTTGCATGGCACAAGTTTTAGATTAAAATTCTATGCTTGTGTGGTGTATGCTAGTTGTAGGTTTTAAAATGATGAAATGAAAAACTAGCATGCATAGGTGGTAGTTAGATATGCCTTACTTTGCTTTCACAAGTAGTACTAGAGCCTTGCATATAATGTTGATCTCACGAGGTATCTAGTTCTTGTCTTTGTAAGTGGTATCTAACTAACAATGGTGCTAAGGATGGTATATTTGGTGCACTCCGATTGGTATCACGCTTCATCGGTCCATTTCTTATACCTTAGAATCATTTGGTAGACATCACTCTCCCATAACTCTAATTCATGCATGTGTGCAAGCTTTAATCCAAACTCTTAGCACATATGTAGGGGGAGCCAATGCTACCAATTGGGGTTCATGAAACTTGTCCAAATCCCTTACATATGGTAAAAATGCTTGGGCAAGCAACATGGATTCAAATTTGAATTTATTTCATATCTTTGTAGAGGTTGACATCAATTATCAAAAAGAGGGAGATTGAAAGCCCTAGTTTGGTTTTGGCTCATTAATGAAACCTATTTGGACTAACCCTATGCTCTAAGTGTGGATGTGAGATAGGTTAGTCCAACCCAAGCGAAGGAGCTAGGTGGCACTCATGGATGGAGATGGCCACATGACATGATTATCATGGTGATGGTGTGAACTCATGTGATGATCAAGCAACGGACTTTTGAAAAGAAGAAAAAGAAAAACAAAATGGGCTCAAGGCAAAGGTAAATGAATAGGGCCATTTTGTTTTCAGTGATCGAGACAATATAGAGAGTGTGATCACATTTAGGATAGATGGTCGTACTATTAAGAGAGGAGCTCTTATCGGATAACTTGATCATCTAGTGCCACTAGATGTTAGAACTTGCATTGCATTTTAGGCCTAGTGCACAATTAGTGAGAAAGTGATTAACCTTTAAAAAATTATTGTGAAAATACTAACACCCTTGCACGTGATGGTGAAACAATTGGAGTGTTAGCACATTTGCAAAGGTGATGAAAAAGGTGAAGAAAAGGAGGCGTAGCTGGGCTTGTGGTTCTGCCCCGAGGGCACCGCCATGCCCTATCCGGTGCACCGCCACCCCTAAGGCAGTGACCGGCTGAGGAGGCCGAGAGGTGGGTGTTCTGGCGGGGCACCGCCTCCCTGTCCGGTGGCACCGCCACCCCTAGGGCGGTGCTCACCTAACCTTGGCTGAGGAGCAGCAGAGAGGAGGTGGCACCAGCATGTGCTGTGTACACCGCCACCATGAGGGCGGTGCACCGCCATAGGCAGGGTGGTGCCACCGCCATATTTATCCAGAGACTGGGGTAAATAGAGGTGGTCACCGCCGTCTTGAGGGCGGTGCACCGCCGTATTTTTCCAGAGGTTGTGTTTTTCAGAGGGTTGGCCTAGTGGTCACCGTGACTGTTGATATTTCTTATGACTATTGGATTAATTCCGCAAGCACACATAATATATCGATGTAGCACTTCACTTGGGAGTAAACCAAGTATCGCATTTATTTCCACAGACAAGGCGTAGTATGACTCAGATAAATGATTAACTAAATTCTAGTGCGTGAGCTAGAGAGAGGGGAGTAAATGTGGCTGCTGTTTTATGCATGGATGCATGCAATTGAGGAGAAAGTTAAATCGATGGAGTAAAAGAGGTGTTGTAGGAGAGGATTTAAGAAAGGTGTAATCAAGGAAATTCATGGAGGAGAATTTTTTGCATGAGGCAGAGAGGATTGGGCGGCAGGAGGAAAACGAGAGAGGGCATGCAGTTCTGCTTTCACATGAACTAATGGAGAGGTAACCAAATGTATTAAGGAGGGTGTGATTAAAAGAGGTGACCAAGAGATTAAGGACAAGGGATTAAGGAGGAAATGATGGCTGCTGTTTTTGCATGTGGGGGAAGAGAGCAAGCGCCATACAGAGGGGAGGGGAGAATTAAGGAGCTAAGCAAATAAGTGTTGTTGTTATTTGCATGAGGGAAGTGGGAGGTCGGCACCAGGAGAGTAGATGAGGGGCAGCATCTTCACATAAAAGAGATATTGTTGCTGCATGCATGCAATTGAAAGGGCAAGAGAGAAACTAATGGAGTAAAGGAGCATGGTTTGTCAAGGAACTTAAGAGAGGAATGAAGAGGTGAATATATTTTTGCATGAGAAGGGATTGGCATGGGCAGTAGGAGGAGGAGATGCATGTCTGCCCTTTTCTCAACCATTTGAGAGGAGGTGGAAACCGATAGAGTAAAAAGGAAATTGAGGGAGAGATGGGACCATGGGATTAAGGGGAGAGCTAATGTTGTTGTTTTGCATGATGGAATGGGGAGAGGGCGCCATAATAAGGAGGAGAGGAACTGGTCTACTCACGTGAGGGAGGGAAGAGAAGATAGGTGTACCTCTGTTGCATGTATACATGCAGAATCACAAGGGAGAGGGCGAGTACTTCTGCCCTTTACTCATCCAATTTATGGAGAGAATTAAGGAGGAACAATAAACATTGAGGGTTGCTGCACAAGGAGAGGAGATGTTTTCATGTGATAGAGGGAGGAGGTCAGCCAAGTGGTGGCCTGGCGGGAGAGGGAGAGAAGAGGCTTGGTCTGGTTTGGACTGGCCCAAAGCAAAAGAATACACTCGGCTTGATCTGTTAGCCAAAAAGAGAAGGTGCGGGACTATTTTGGAAGTGGGCTAAGATTGTGGATTTGGGCATGAGATAGGAGAACGTGCAGCTAGGATTGGGTTTGGTCCATTAGCGAAAGAGAGGAGAAGTCTTGGCTGCACAGACCAACTATATATGCGAGGGAGATTGGTTGATATGGGCTTGTCCCAAATTGAGATTAATATTGTAAGTGACATGTGATTGATCGGACTTGACCAAAGTGATGATAAGATTGTGTGAGAGAAGAGAGAGGCAAAGATCAGTCATCTAGCATAGATTTAGGGATTTAGAGAAGACTTGATCAAAAAGAAATAAGAGCCCAAAAAGAAGAGGAAAGAGAGATGGTCGAGATAGAGTTTAAGTAGGATCTCGGCAAAAGACTTGATTTGAATTTTATACATTGGTTAGATGTTTGGGGAGATGAAGTTGTGATCAAAACCTAGGTGTATCTTGAAAACATTTAAATTCATTTTCATACATAAACTCAATGCAAAGGCATGTAATGCAACAAACCACTAAATTAAATTACCAAAATTTTAGAAACTCACATTTTTCCACTATCTAAAATGTCAACAACTTAACTAAAGTTGGGAAACTTTTAGAAAATACTAAAAATCTTTTATTTTGTTTTTAGTGTTTTCTAGTCGTATCCCAAAACATGAATTTTGCGACGTAACAAGCGGCTAATAGGTATTACACACCTAGCCAACATTTGGCGTTACAAGAACCTACCCACAAGTGAGGTAACTCAATGACACGAGCAATTTACTAGAGTTGCCTTTCGGCTCTCTGTCGGAGAAGGCACAAGATCCCTCGCAATAACCGGGAGATGGCTACGAATAATCACCAACTCCTGCCAATCCTCCTCTGCTATTCTAAGCCTTCTAGGTGGCGGCAACCACAAAGAGTAACAAGAAATCCATAGCCACAACGATCGCCAAGTGCCACAAGATGCAATCACTCAAGCAAATGCACTAGGAATCACTCCCAATCTCACTATGATGATGAATCAATGATGGAGATGAGTGGGAGGTGTCTGCTTAGGCTCACAAGGATGCCAAGTATGTCAAAGTGACAAAAGAGTGAGCCCCAAGCCAGCCAAGGTCTATTTATAGACCCCCTCAAACAAATAGAGTCGTTGCTCTGCGTAGGGTCGACTGAACGCCCCGACTGGACTCACCCTAGTGTCCGATCGCTCGATGGCCACCACGTAGCCCTCCGTTCAACGTCACACGTCAGATCTCAATGATCGAAAATGTTTTGCACCTGAGTTAATGGTTGACCAGACACACTGCTCCAAGTGACCTAACTCAGCACCACCTCGGGTCCGGTCAAGTACAGAAACTACCCCGAGAGGCTTTTCTCAGACCGGACGCGTCCGATCAATGATGACCTGACGTGCCCGACGTCCGGTCACTAGCTCTCTACCTCGCGCGCACCTTAGCTCACTGACCGAACGCACTAGCATCACGCCTGGTCGCGCGACCCCTCCTATGTCCGATCGAACCACCGAGCTGCTGCCCCTCTGCGCACCATGACCTGACACTACCCCGAGATAGGTCCAATGTCCGGTCAGTGCTTGGCCCTCTCGGCCAAGTGCAACGGCATTGACCAGACGCGGCCTGTCAGAGTCCGGTCCTGGCAGAGCCAGAGTCTGGTCACTGACCTTCTCCTCCTTTCTTTTTTCTATCTCCTCAACCGCTTCACCCTTGCTTCCAAATTGCTAACCACAGTGTGTACAACTCATGTGCTCGTGTGTTAGCATTTTAAAGCATTTTTTAAGGGTCAATTGTTAGCACTCTAGGTCCCTAAATGCATATACAAGAATCATGTCACCTAGTGGCACTCGATAACCACTTAGCCAAAGATTTCCCCTCTTAGTAGTATGGCTATCGACCCTAAATACACTCACACCCTCTATGGTGTCTTGAGTGCCAAAACAAAAACCTATTTGATACCTTTGCCTTAATCTCCTTGGTTTTTGTTTTTCTCTTTCTTCTTTTCTAAGTTGGAGCTAGATCACCATCATCACATGTCCATCTCCATCTCCATGGACCTCTCACTTGCTCCATCACTTGATGTGTACCAACCTAGCTCATGATCACACTTGATGACATAGGTTAGTACTTAGGTTTCATCAATTATCCAAAACCAAACTAGGGCTTTCAATCTTCCCCTTTTTGGTAATTAACGATAACATTTTCACAAAGATATTCAATGAAATCTTTTTGGATTCATGTTGCTTGCCCAAGCATTTTACCATGTGTAAAGGATATGAACAAGTTTCATAAACACAAATTGGTAGCATTAGCTCCCCCTACATATGTGCTAAGAGTTTGGATTTGAAAGCTTGCACATATGCATAGATTAGGAAGTGTGGAAGAGTAATGGCTACCAAATGATGCTAAGGTGTAAAGAATGGACCTTTGAAGCGTGATACCAATCAGAGTTGCCAATAATGTCATCCTTAGCACCATGGTTAGTTAGATTGCACTTGCAAAACATAAACACTAGATACCTCGTGAGATCAACATTATAAACAAGGCTCTAGTACCAATTGTAAAGCAAGCAAGGCACATCTAACTATCATCCTATGCATGCTAGTTTTGCATTTCATGAATCAATCCTACAACTAGCATACACCACACAAGCATGGATATGGTATTAAAAACTTGTGCCATGCAAGTAAACATATGTAATGCACATACAAATGCAACATACAAGTTTATGAGCTTGCTCCCCCTACTTGTGTGCTTCCAATTTTAATTTTTAATTGATCCCCTTCCATTACCATTTCATTTGCTCCCCTTATCTTACTATCTTTGTGAATCACTTCTCCCCCTTTGTCATCAAAGACCACAAAAGGTGAACTCAAATTTTAGATAGGTTGGGGTGAAACCATCTGAAGTGAGGATCATTTTCCCAAATTTAGTTCAATCTAGATTACTTGCAAAAGATATTTAACTTGGTTTGATCCAATGGTAAAATTCTTCACACCTCATTTCAAGGGTTATCTTGACAATGTTGAGTTAAACACTTATAGCTCATTTTCTAGTTTAACCACTAGGTTCACAAGCCCACAAACATGTCATATGCTACCACTAGATCAGTTCAAACATAGAAGCAATAGTCATACCACACAAGCATTAAAATCATTTGATTTTTATGAATGAGCCTAAGACATGTGATGAATGACTAGATGCACTAAACAAGTCCACTTGAAAGGTTCTTAGCAAAGAATGAATGACATGTCAATCAATTTTACCTTGCTTTGCTCGAAGGAGAGGCATGTCATATAAGTGGGGGTGCATCAACATATATTTGAGAAATCCAATATATTCAATTCATTCCTAAGCTTGCAAAACCTCTTCTCATCAAGTGCCTTGGTGAAAATATCAGTAAGTTGATCATCGGTGCCCACACTCTCAATACTAATGTCCCTTTTTTGTTGATAATCTCTTATAAAATGATGGTGGACATCTATATGCTTTGTTCTTGAATGTTGAACTAGGTTATTGGTGAGCTTCATGACACTCTTATTGTCACATAACAATGGCACTTGTTTGAACTTGATTCCAAAGTCACTCAAAGTAGCCTTCATCAAAAGTAATTGAGCATAACAACTACCGGTCGAAATATACTCCACTTTGGCGGCTGGAAGTGCTATACTATTTTGCTTCTTTGATGACCAAGACACAAGTGATCTTCCTAACAATTGATATGTGCCTGATATGCTCTTTCTCTCAACTTTGCATCCCGCATAATCGGAGTCCGAATATCCAATCAACTCAAATCTAGCTCCTTTGGGATACCACAATCCAATATTTTGTGTATGCTTCAAGTACCTCAATATTCTCTTTGTTGCCTTCAAATAACTTTCTCTTGGTGAGGCTTGAAATCTTGCACACATGCACACACTGAAAGCTCTAGTTTGGTTTTGGTGAATTGATGAAACCCTAAGTGCTAACCTAGTTTATCAAGTGATTATGAGATAGGTAGCACACTTCAAGTGGAGAAGCCAATGAAGATCATAACATGACAATGGTGATGCCATGGCAATGATCAAGGGCTTAAACTTGAAAAGAAGAAAGACAAAAACAAAAAGCTCAAGGCAAAGGTATAATTTGTAGGAGCTATTTTGTTTTGGTGATCAAGACACTTAGAGAGTGTGATCAATTTTAGGTTTGATAGCCGTACTATTAAGAGGGGTGAAACTCGTATCGGAATACGGTTATCAAAGTGTCACTAGATGCTCTAACTCATTGCATATGCATTTAGGATCTAGTGGAGTGCTAACACCCTTGAAAATGGTTGTGAAAATATGCTAACACATGTGCACAAGGTGATACACTTGGTGGTTGGCACATTTGAGCAAGGGTAAAGAAGACAGGGGAGATGCCAGCATCGGTCAAGTTGGACGCTAGATCTAAATGCACCGGACGCTGACTGCCTGCGTTCGGTCGCGCTGACTTGGCGGTGCAGTGGCTAGGGTTTACCACCGGACACTGGGCTATGTCCGGTCAAGGTGGACCGGACGTGTCCGGTCGAGGAAAATTGGTTTTGGACCTTTACTGTACTCGACCAGACGCTAGGGCTTCAGCATCAGGTCAGTTTTGCTGGATGGTCCGGTCAGCTTTGTAGCCATTGAAATCTAACATGCAACGTTTGAAGCTGGTGACACATGGCGTCCATCGGGCGATCGGACGCTGAGGGCTAGCGTCTGGTCAATTGGACCGGAGCATCCGGTCAGAGCGCAGTGTGCCAAGTGAAGGGGTACAACGGCTCTATTTCATGGGGGCTTCTATTTAAGTCCCATAGCCAGCTATGGCTCACACTTTTGGCCATTTTCATTGACATAGCAACCTTGTGAGCTTAGCCAAAGTCCTCCCACTCATCTCCATCATTGATTCATCATCATAGTGAGATCGGAAGTGAATCCAAGTGCATTGCTTGAGTGTTTGCATCTAGAGGCACTTGGTGTTCGTGTTTCGCTGTGGATTTTGCTTGTTACTCTTGGTGGTTGCCACCACCTAGACGGCTTGGAGCATCGAGGATAGTTGAGCGGAGGGTGGTGATTGTCTCCGGCTCCGATCATGGTGATTGTGAGGGGTTCTTGACCTTTCCTCGGTGGAGCGCCAAAAGGTACTCTAGTGGATTGCTCGTGGCTTGTGTGATCCTCATCTTATGTTGGTTGTGCAGCACCCTATTGAGGGTTTGGCGTGTGAAGCCAATTAGCGCGTGAACCTCCAAGTGAGTGAATCGCCACAACGAGGACTAGCTTGCCGGCAAGCAAGTGAACCTTGGTAAAAATCATTGTGTTCATCTTTGATTCCGAGGTGATTGGTCTTCATTGTTATTCATCCTTGTGATTGATTGGTACCTTCATCTACACGGCGGTATAACTTTCTTGATCACTCTCTCTACTTTACCGCAAACTAGTTGACAAGCTCTTTAGTGTAGCTAGTTGTGAGAGCTTGCTTGTTTGGTTGGTGTGGCTCTTTAGTTAGCCTTTGAGAGCACACTAACATAGGGTAGTGTCATAGCTTTTGTGTGAATAGACACTATCTAAACTAGAATTGTGGTAGGTAGCTTGCATTTTGAGTAGGCTAGCGCAACACTTGCTTCGCCTCATAATTGTCTAACCATTTTGTTAAGTGTTGTTGTAGAAATTTTATTAGGCTATTCACCCCCCCCCTCTAGCCATTAGGACCTTTCAAGTGGTATAAGAGCCGAGGTCACTGTTATTTGAGGCTTAACAACCTTCGGTGTTAAAATGGCTCAAATCAACAACACCAAGAAGCCACCCTAATTTGATGGCTCAAATTATTCTTATTGGAAGTCAAAGATGACCACACATATCAAGTCAATCAATAGAAAGGTGTGGAAGGTGGTAGAAACCAAAATTGAGATTGGTGATCTAGAGAATCCCACCGCCGCCGAAGAAGTGCTTCTCCAAAACAATGATATTGCTCTAAGTGCTATTCATGATGCAATTGATGAGAGAACATTTGAGCAAATCAAGAATATTGAGATGGCTCATGAAGCTTGGAAGAAATTGGAAGAATCATTTTAGGGCACTCAAGCCGTGAAGGGTGCAAAGGCATATATTCTCAAAGAGAAGTTTGCAAGCTTCAAGATGAAGGAAGATGAGAGTGTGCCGGACATGTTCCATCGGATGGAAGTGATTGTCAATTATCTCAAAGCACATGGTGAGAAGATAGAGGACAAGGACTTCTCCAATAAGTTCTTGAGATGCTTGTCCGCAAGATTTGGCATGTTGGTCACCTTACTAGTGAGGACCGGTTTGAACACAATGACACCAAACCAAATCTTAGGAGATATCATGACCGATGATGCTTATAGAGATGATGATGATGAGAAGGAAGAAAAGAGGGAGAAGAAAGATGAGAAGAAGGATGAAAAGAAGAAGAGCGTGGCATTCAAAGCCACAACATTCAAGGGCAAAGCAAAGCAAGAGACATCAAGTGAAGAAGATGAATCTTGGGATGATGATGATGATGAAAAGATGGCTCTCTTTGTTAAGAGATTTGACAAGTTCATGGTGAAGAAGGGCTACCGTGCTAGAAGAAAGAAGTCTTCATCTAGGAACAAAGAAGAGTCAAGAAGGTGCTTCAAGTGTGGAAGCAAAGATCATCTTGTTGCTCAATGCCCATACAATAGTGACAATGATGATGACAACAAGAAGAACAAGAAGAAGGACAAGAAGGAAATAAAAGAGAAGAAGGACAAGATGGCCTTCAAAAAGAAGAAGGGTGGTTCATATGTAGTCACTTGGGATAGTGATGCTTCCTCAAGAGATGATGATGATGATGATAGTGATGATCACAAGACCACCAAGAAGAAGGTTCTTGCAAGCATTGCCATTAATGAGAAGCCTTCTCTCTTTGAATCTTCATCATGCTTCATGGCTAAGGCTACTAAGGTACAATCTTGTGATGATGAAAGTGATGAAGAACATGTTGATGATAATGAACATGAAAATGAAAATGATAGTGATAGTGATGATGATGAACCTACTAAAGATGAATTATTTGACATGCTACAAGATGCTAAAGAACATTTTGGCATTAAGAGAAGAAAATGCAAGAGCTTAAATAAAGAGGTAAAAACCCTTAAGCAAGCCCTTGATGAGCTCAAAGCAACTCATGAGAAGCTAGAGGAAGCCCATGAGAAGCTTGGCAAAGCTCACAAAAAGCTTGAAAAAGCTCATTCTTCTTCGCTTAAAGAGCAAAATAAAAAGAAGCATGTTGAAACTTGTAATGTAGGTTTAACTTGTGATATAATTGATACATCACTATCTATGCCTATCATTATTGCTACTACTAACCCTTCTTGTAGCACTTCCACTTCTACCTCATCTAGTAGTGATGGTCTCACTTGTGATGCCTCACTAGTGGTTGAGAATGAGAACCTCAAGAAGGAGGTCACTAAGCTCACTCACACCTTAGCTAAGGCTTATGGTGGTGAGGACCGCTTGCTTATGTGCTTGGGTAGCCAAAGAGCTTCTCTCTACAAAGAGGGATTGGGCTATACCCCCAAGAAAGGCAAAGCGGCCTTTGCTCCTCACAAGACTAGTTTTGTGAAGAACAATGGTCGGTTTTACACTAGTTGCAAGCAAGTGGGTCACAAAGAGCAAAAATGCAAAAATAAGAGCAAAAATGCTAATGTATCCTTCATAAAGCTTGATTCATGCTATATGCTTACTAGGGATACAAATGGTGTAAAGGCTAAGTTCATTGGTAAACCATGGATGGGCTCAAGGAAGAAAGCCATTTGGGTACCAAAGAGCCTAGTGACTAACCTTCAAGGACCCAAGTAAGTTTGGGTACCTAAAAGGAATTGATCTTCTTTTGTAGGTTAATTATAAAGCCAGAGGAAGGCATTGGGTTCTTGATAGTGGGTGAACTCAACACATGACCGGTGATGCAAGAATGTTCAACTCAATCAACACCAATGGCAATGATGGTTATGATAGTATCACATTTGGTGACAATGGCAAAGGCAAGGTCAAGGGGCTTGGTAAGATTGCAATATCCAATGACTTGAGCATATCCATTGTGTTGCTAGTAGAGAGCTTGAACTTCAATTTGCTATCCATGGCTCAATTGTGTGATCTTGGATTCAAATGCATATTTGGAATAGATGATGTACAGATCATAAGTGTAGATGGCTCTAACTTTATCTTCAAAGGCTTTAGATATGAGAATCTATATTTGGTTGATTTCAATGCTAGTGAAGCTAGATTATCTACATGCTTGTTCACTAAGTCTAGCATGGGTTGGCTATGGCATAGAAGGCTTGGTCATGTTGGAATGAAACAATTGAATAGATTGATTAAGCATGACTTAGTCAAAGGCTTGAAAGATGTTGTGTTTGAAAGATAAGCTTTGTAGCTCTTGTCAAGCTGGAAAATAAGTTGGAAACACCCATCCTAAGAAAAGCATGATGAGCACTAGTAAAGCATTTGAGTTATTACACATGGATTTATTTGAGCCAACACAATATACTAGTATTGATGGAAACAAATATGGATTTATGATAGTGGATGACTACACTAGATATACATGGGTATTCTTTCTAGTGGACAAAAGTGATGTATTTGCAACATTCAAATCATTTGTCAAGGGCATTTACAATGAGTTTGAAACAACCATCAAGAGAGTTAGAAGTGACAATGGTAGTTAGTTCAAGAACACTAGAATTGATGAGTTGTGTGATGAATTTGGAATTAGACATCAATTCTCGGCCAAGTACACTCCACAATCAAATAGCCTTGTTGAGAGGAAGAATAGAACACTTATTGATATGGCAAGGTCTATGCTTAGTGAGTACAATGTGAGTCAATCTTTTTGGGCCGAAGCTATCAATACGGCTTGCTATTGTAGCAACCACCTCTATTATCACCGATTGAAAGAGAGGACACCATATGAGCTCTTAAATGGTAGAAAGCCCAACATTGCATATTTTCGGGTCTTTGGTTGCAAATGCTATATCTTGAAGAAAGGCACAAGATTGGGCAAGTTTGATAAGAAATGTGATGAAGGATTCTTACTTGGATATTCCACTACAAGCAAAGCATATAGAGTATGGAATTTGGATAGTGGTACTCTTGAGGAAGTTCATGATGTGGAATATGATGAAACCAAGGGTTCACAAGTAGAGAATGAGAACTTAGAATATGTTAGAGGCATTCAAGTTTCAAATGCCATGAAGAACATGGATATTGGTGAATTGAGGCCTAGGCAAGTGAATGATGATGAAGATGATCAAGTGCAAGTGCTCTCTAACTCAAATGTGCAAGATGATACAAATTAAGCTAGTACAAGTGGATCTCATGATATTGATCAAGATCAAGTGGCTAGTACATCATCTCAACCCAATGATCAAGCAAGTGCAAGCAATCAACTTCCAATCCTCCAACCAACCAATGTTGCTAGAGATCATCCTTTGGATACAATAATTGGAGATATTTCAAGAGCTGTACAAACAAGATCAAGATTGGCATCATTTTGTGAACACTTCTTATTTGTGTCATCCATTGAACCAAAGAAGATAGATGAAGCTTTGAAGGATGTTGATGGGGTGAATGCTATGCATGAAGAATTGAACAACTTCACAAGAAATCAAGTATGGGAGTTGGTAGAAAGACCAAAGGGACACAATGTGATTGGAACCAAATGGGTCTTTAGAAACAAGCAAGATCAAGATGGGATAGTAGTAAGGAACAAAGTAAGATTGGTAGCATAAGGCTATACTCAAGTTGAAGGTCTTGACTTTGGAGAAACATATGCCCCGGTTGCTAGATTGGAAGCAATAAGAATCCTTCTAGCCTATGCTTGTGCTCACAACATCAAGCTCTATCAAATGGATGTCAAGAGTGCATTTCTCAATGGTTATATCAATGAAGAAGTATATGTTGAGTAACCTCCCAGTTTTGAAGATGATAAGAAGCCCAACCATGTGTACAAGTTGAAGAAAGCATTGTATGGCTTGAAGCAAGCACCTAGAGCATGCTATGAGAGATTGAGGGATTTCCTACTCTCTAAAGGGTTCACAATGGGCAAGGTTGACACCACTCTTTTCATCAAGAAGATTGGAAAAGATCTATTTGTGTTGCAAATATATGTTGATGATATCATATTTGGATCAACAAATCAATACTTTTGTGATGAATTTGGAAAGATGATGGCTAATGAGTTTGAGATGTCTGTGATTGGAGAATTGAGTTACTTCCTTGGTCTTCAAATCAAGCAATTGAAGAATGGTACTTTTATAAGTCAAGGCAAGTATATCAAAGACATGATCAAGAAGTTTGGCATGATTGATAGCAAAGTCATTAGCACACCAATGGGAACCAATGGCAACTTGGATAGTGATGCAAGTGACAATATGGTAGATCAAAAGTTGTATCGGTCTATGATTGGAAGCCTACTCTATGTGACTGCATCAAGGCCGGATGTCATGTTTAGTGTATGCATGTGTGCAAGATTTCAAGCCTCACCAAGAGAAAGTCATTTGAAGGCTACAAAGAGAATATTGAGGTACATGAAGCATACACCAAATGTTGGTTTGTGGTATCCCAAAGGAGCAAAGTTTGAGCTAGTTGGTTACTCCGACTCGGATTATGTGGGATGCAAGGTTGAAAGGAAGAGCACCTCGGGCACATGTCAATTGTTGGGAAGATCACTTGTTTCATGGTCATCAAAGAAGCAAAATAGTGTTGCATTATCAACTGTCGAAGCCGAATACATATCCACCGGTAGTTGTTGTGCACAAATACTTTGGATGAAGGCCACCTTGAGTGACTTTGGAATCAAGTTCAAGAAAGTGCCATTGCTATGTGACAATGAGAGTGCAATCAAGTTGACCAACAATCTGGTTCAACATGCAAGAACAAAGCACATTGATGTCCGCCACCATTTCATAAGAGATCACCAACTAAAAGGGGACATTTGCATTGAGAGTATAGGCACCGAAGATCAACTTGTCGATATATTCACCAAGCCATTGGATGAGAAAAGGTTTTGCAAGCTAAGGAATGAGTTGAACATATTGGATTTCTCAAATATGTGTTGATGCACCCCCCCCCCCACTCATATGACATGCCTCTCCTTCGAGCAATCCAAGGTAAAAGTTGATTGGCATGGCATACATCCTTGCTAAGGACATGTTTAGTGCATCTAGTTATATTTTCAATTTTATTACAACCTTTCAAGTGGTTCTATTTTATTAGACTCATTCATGAAAATCAAATGATTTTGATGTTTATATGATATCACTATTGCTTCTATGCTTGACTTGATCTAGTGATAGCATATGACATGTTTATGGGCTTGTAAACCTAGTGTTTAATCTAGAAAATGAGCTCTAAGTGTTTAACTCAACATGGTACAAGATAACCCTTATTTGGAGGTGTGAAGAAGCTTGTCCTTGGATCAAACCGAGTTAAATATCTTTGGCAAATAATCTAGATTGGACCAAATTTGGGAAAATAATCCTCAGCCCATTGATTGACATTGATAATCTCGACCCTACAAGTAATACTATCTACATTTAGAACCTTTGTGGTCATTAATGACAAAGGGGGAGAGAAATAAAGATAGTAGCAAAGATAGTGAAAAAGGGGAAGAAATATCATAAAAGGAGTGAAACATAAAGATATCTTGATACATGACATAGGGGGAGAGAAACAAAGATAGTAGCAAAGATAGTGAAAAAGGGGAAGAAATATCATAAAGGGAAAGAAACATATGATATCTTGATATACGACATAGGGGGAGAGATGTGACAAAGAAAAGGGATCAATTAAAATTTTGAGCACACAAGTAGGGGGAGCAAGCTCATGAACTTGTATGGTGCATTTGTATGTGTATTTCATATGTTTGCTTGCATGGCACAAGTATTAAATTTACACATCTATGCTTATGTGATGAATGTTAGTTGTAAGATTGAATGATGAAATGAAATCACTAGATAATTTTCATTTTCAAGTAAGTCTTTACAAGTGGCATCTTTCTAAAGTATGTTTCCAAGTGGTATTGAGCTAACCATGGTGCTAAGGATGGTATATTGGTGCACTCCAATTGGTATCACGCTTCAAAGGTCCATATTTTATACCTTAGCATCATATGGGAGACATTATCTCCTATATTTCCTATCTAAGCATATGTGCAAGCTATAATCCAAACTCTTAGCACATATGTAGGGGGAGCAATTGCTACCATTTGGGGTTCATGAAACTTGTCCATATCCTTTTACACATGGTAAATATGCTTGGGCAAGCAACATGGATTCAATTGAATTTCAATTCATATCTTTGTATAAGGGTTGTCATCAATTACCAAAAAGGGGGAGATTGAAAGCTCTAGTTTGGTTTTGGTGAATTGATGAAACCCTAAGTGCTAACCTAGTTTATCAAGTGATCATGAGATAGGTAGCACACTTCAAGTGGAGAAGCCAATGAAGATCATAACATGACAATGGTGATGCCATGGCGATAATCAAGGGCTTAAACTTGAAAAGAAGAAAGAGAAAAACAAAAAGCTCAAGGCAAAGGTATAATTTGTAGGAGCTATTTTGTTTTGGTGATCAAGACACTTAGAGAGTATGATCACATTTAGGTTTGATAGCCGTACTATTAAGAGGGGTGAAACTCGTATCGGAATACGGTTATCAAAGTGTCACTAGATACTCTAACTCATTGCATATGCATTTAGGATCTAGTGGAGTGCTAACACCCTTGAAAATGTTTGTGAAAATATGCTAACACATGTGCACAAGGTGATACACTTGGTGGTTGGCACATTTAAGCAAGGGTAAAGAAGACAGAGGAGATGCCAGCATCGGTCAAGTGACCAGACGCTGGATCTGAATGCACCGGACACTGACTGCCTGCATCCGGTCGCGCTGACTTGGCGGTGCAGTGGCTAGGGTTTACCACCGGACGCTGGGCTGTGTCCGGTCGAGGTGGTCCGGACGTGTCCGGTCGAGGAAAATCGGTTTTGGACCCTTACTATACTCGACCGAACGCTGGGGCTTTAGCGTCAGGTCAGTTTTGCCGGATGGTTCGGTCAGCTTTGTAGCCATTGAAATCTAACGTGCAGCGTTTGAAGCTAGTGACGCGTGGCGTCCATCGGGTGACCGGACGCTGAGGGCTAGCGTCCGGTCAATTGGACCGGAGCGTCCGGTCAGAGCGCAGTGTGCCAAGTGAAGGGGTACAACGACTCTATTTCATGGGGGCTTCTATTTAAGTCCCATAGCCGGCTATGGCTCACACTTTTGGCCATTTTCATTGACATAGCAACCTTGTGAGCTTAGCCAAAGTCCTCCCACTCATCTCCATCATTGATTCATCATCATAGTGAGATTGGGAGTGAATCCAAGTGCATTGCTTGAGTGTTTGCATCTAGATGCACTTGGTGTTCGTGTTTCACTGCGGATTTCGCTTGTTACTCTTGGTGGTTGCCGCCACCTAGACGGCTTGGAGCATCGAGGATCGTTGAGCGGAGGGTGGTGATTGTCTCCGGCTCCGATCGTGGTGATTGTGAGGGGTTCTTGACCTTTCCTCGGTGGAGCACCAAAAGGTACTCTAGTGGATTGCTCGTGGCTTGTGTGATCCTCGTCTTGTGTTGGTTGTGCGGCACCCTATTGAGGGTTTGGCGTGTGAAGCCAATTAGCGCGTGAACCTCCAAGTGAGTGAATCGCCACAACGAGGACTAGCTTGCCAGCAAGCAAGTGAACCTCGGTAAAAATCATTGTGTTCATCTTTGATTCCGAGGTGATTGATCTTCATTGTTATTCATCCTTGTGATTGATTGGTACCTTCATCTACACGGCGGTATAACTTTTTTGATCACTCTCTCTACTTTACCACAAACTAGTTGACAAGCTCTTTAGTGTAGCTAGTTGTGAGAGCTTGCTTGTTTGGTTGGTGTGGCTCTTTAGTTAGCCTTTGAGAGCACACTAACATAGGGTAGTGTCATAGCTTTTGTGTGAATAGACACTATCTAAACTAGAATTGTGGTAGGTGGCTTACATTTTGAGTAGGCTAGCGCAACACTTGCTTTGCCTCATAATTGTCTAACCATTTTGTTAAGTGTTGTTGTAGAAATTTTATTAGGGTATTCACCCCCCTCTAGCCATTAGGACCTTTCACACACTAAACATCACATCCAGCCTTAATGCGGTCACATAGAGTAGGCTTCCAATCATAGGCCGATACATCTTTAGATCCACCATATTGCCACAAGCATCACTATCCAAGTTTTTATTTGTTCCTGTTGGTGTACTAATAGCTTTAGCATCATCCATTCCAAACTTCTTGAGCATGTCTTTGATGTAATTGCCTTGACTTACAAATGTGTCATTCTTCATTTGCTTGATTTGAAGACCAAGGAAGTAACTAAGCTCTCCAACTATGGACATCTCAAACTCATTTGCCATCATCTTTCTAAACTCCTCACAAAAATCATGATTGGTTGATCCAAATATAATGTCATCAACATAGATTTACAACACAAATAAGTCATTGCCTATCTTCTTAGTCAAGAGAATGGTGTCAACCTTGCCCATCTTGAATCCCTTATAGAGTAGGAAATCCCTCAATCTCTCATACCATGCTCTTGAAGCTTGCTTTAGGCCATATAATGCCTTCTTCAACTTTTAAACATGGTTGGGCTTCTTCACATCTTTAAAACTGGGTGGTTGCTCAACATACACAAGCTCATTGATGTACCCATTGAGAAATGCACTCTTCACATCCATCTGGTACAACTTGATGTTGTGAGCACAAACATAGGCTAACAAGATCCTAATTGCTTCCAATCTTGCAACTGGGACATATGTTTCTCCAAAGTCAAGACCTTCAACTTGAGTGTATCCTTGAGCCACTAATCTTGCTTTGTTTCTTACTACTATCCCATCTTGATCTTGCTTGTTCCAAAAGACTCATTTGGTTTCAATCACATTATGATCCTTAGGCCTCTCAACTAACTCTCATACTTGATTTCTTGTGAAGTTGTTTAGCTCTTCATGCATAGCATTCACCCAATCAACATCCTTCAAAGCTTCATCTATCTTCTTTGGTTCAATGGATGAAACAAATAAGAAATGCTTATAAAATGATGCCAATCTTGATCTTTTTTGTACACCTCTTGAGATATCACCGATTATAGAATCCAAAGGATGATCTCTTGCAATATTTGTTGGTTGGAGCACTTGAACTTGATTGCTTGCACTTGGTTGATCATTTGGTTGAGATGATGTACTAGTTTGTCATCACTTGTACTAGCTTGATTTTGATCATGAGAACCACTAGCTTGCACATTTGAGTTAGAAAGCACTTGATTCTTGTCATCTTCAACATCAATCATCTCTCTAGGCCTTATGTCAACAATGTCCATGTTTCTCATTGCGTTGACCAATTGAGTGTCTCTCACATCATCTAAATTCTCATCTTCCTCTTGGGAACCATTGGTTTCATTAAATTCCACATTATGAACCTCCTCAAGAGTACCACTAGCCAAATTCCAAACTCTATAAGCTTTGCTAGTAGTGGAGTAACCAAGCAAGAAGCCTTCATCACACTTCTTCTCAAACTTGCTTAATCTAGTGCCTTTCTTCAATATGTAGCATTTGCAACCAAAAACCTGAAAGTATGCAATATTTGGCTTTCTTCCATTCGAGAGCGCATAAGGTGTCTTCTCCATCATTGGGTGACAATAGAGACGGTTGCTATAGTAGGAAGCCATGTTGATTGCTTCAGCCCAAAAAGAATGACTAACATTGTACTCACTCAACATTAATCTTGCCATGTCAATCGAAGTTCTATTCTTCCTCTCAATAAGGCCATTTGATTGTAGAGTGTACTTGGTCGAGAATTGATGTCTAATTCCAAACTCGTCACAAAACTCATCAACTCTAGTCTTCTTCAACTCACTACCATTGTCACTTCTCACTTTCTTGATGGTTGTTTCAAACTCATCATGTAATCTCTTGATAAATGTCTTGAAGGTTGCAAACACATCACTCTTGTCAATAAGAAAGAACAAACATGTATATCTAGTGAAATCATCCACTATCACAAATCCATATTTGTTTTCACCAATGCTAGTGTATGTGGTTGGTCCAAATAAATCCATGTGAAACAACTCAAATGCTTTAGATATGCTCATCATGCTCTTCTTAGGATGTGTGTTGCCAACTTGCTTTCTGGATTGATATGCACTACATAGCTTATCTTTCTCAAATGTGACATCTTTCAAGCCCCTTACTAGAACATGCTTAATCAACTTGTTCAATTGTTTCATTCCAACATGACCAAGCCTTCTATGCCATAACCAACCCATGCTAGACTTAGTGAGCAAACATGTTGACAATTGAGCTTCTCTAGCATTGAAATCAACTAAGTATAGATTCTCATATCTAAATCCTTTGAATATCAAGTTAGAACCATCTACACTTATGATCTCTACGTCATCCCAAATATGCACTTGTATCCAAGATCACACAATTGAGCTACTGACAAAAGGTTGAAGTTCAAGCTCTCTACTAGTAGCACAATAGAAATACTTAAGTCATTGGATATTGCAATCTTACCAAGCCCTTTGACCTTGCCTTTGCCACTATCACCAAATGTTATACTATCAACCCTATTGCTATCATTTGTGTTGGATTGAATTGACCATTCTTGAGTCACTGGTCATGTGTTGTGTGCACCCACTATCAAGCACCCAATGCCTTCCTCTGGCTTTGTAATTGACCTATAAAATAAGATTAATTCTTTTTAGGTACCCAAACTTGTTTGGGTCCTTGAAGATTAGTAACTAAGGTCTTTGGCATCCAAATAGCTTTCTTATTTGAGACCACAATTGGTGCACCAATGAACTTAGCCTTCACACCATTGGCACCCTTGGTAAGCAAATAACAAGAATCAAACTTAATTGAGGATACATTACCATTCTTGTTCTTTTTTTTGCAATCTTGCTCTATATGCCCAACTTGCTTGCATCTATTATAAAACTGACCATTGACCTTCTTAAAACTAGTCTTGTGAGTGACAAAGGCATCCTTGCCTTTCTTGGGGGTATAGCTAATCCCTCTTTGTTGAGAGAAAACCTTTGGCTACCTAAGCACTTTAGTAAGCAAGCATCTCCACCATAGGCATTGCCTAAGGCACAAGTGAGCTCATTCACCTCCTTTTTGAGGGTCTCATTTTCCACCATTAGGGAGGCATCGCAAGTGAAACCGTCACTCAAAGGTGAAGTAGAAGTGGAAGTGCTACAAGTGGGGTTAGTAGGAGTAGCAACAATAGGCTCAAAGAAAGATTCATTGATTAGATCACATGTAGAGCCCACGTCATAAGTCACAATGACATCCTTCTTGGCTTGCTCAAGGAGAGAGGAGTGAGCTTTGCCAATCTTCTTATGGGCTTCCATTAGCCTCTCATGAGTGGTATTGAGCTCATCAAAGGATTGATCAAGAGATTTGACCTTCTTGCACAATTATTTGCACTCCTTTCTCTTCATCTCAAAGCAAGTATGAACTTGCTATAACATATCCATGAGCTCCTCCTTTGAGTACTCATCATCATCACTCCTACAATCATCACTTTCATAATCATCATTATCACTCACATTATATTTTACCTTGGTAGGCTTTACCATGAGGCAAGTCAATGGAGTGTCGAACATGGAAGGCTTGTTGTTGATGGCGATGCTTGCTAGTGCTTTCTTGATGGATTTCTTGTTATCATCACTAGAGTCATCATCATCCGAAGAGCCATTACTATCCCAAGTAACCACATAGCCTCCACCCTTCTTTCTTCTTTTCTTTTTTTTCTTTCTTTTCCTTCTTCTCCTTCTTATCTTTTTTCTTCTCATCCTCATCATTGTCACTATTGTAGGGACAATCCACTACAATGTGATCCTTGCTCTTGCACTTGTAGCATCTACTCACATACTCCTTGTTGTGATCTCTTCTCTTTCCTGCACCATAGCCTTTCTTCTTCATGAATTTGCCTATCTTGCGCACAAAGAGAGCCATGGCCTCATCATCAATGTCACTAGCATCTTCATCACCACTTGATTCTTCTTTCTTAGCTTTGCCCCTGCTCTTGGATGATGAGCTAGCCTTGAATGCTACACTCTTCTTCTTGTTGTCTTCATCCTTCTTCTCATCTTGGTCAACCCCCTCCATTTCCACATGGTATGTCTCTTGTGTCATTACATCACCTAGTACTTTGTTAGGGGTTATGTCCTTCAATCCTCCTCTTATGATGATCAATCTCAATGTCTCAAATCTTAGAGGTAAGAACATCAAGAATCGATGAGAGACATCATCATCATTTATCTTCTCACCCGAAGCCTTCAAGTCATTGATGATTACTTGCAATCTATGGAACATCTCTACAATGCTCTCATCATCCTTCATCTTGAAGCTTGTCAACTTGTCCTTGAGGATGTCCAACTTGGCACTCTTGACCGCCGGTGTGCCCTCATAAGTTTCTTCCAATCTCTTCCACACTTCACTAGCTCTTTCACAATCCTTGATTTGCTCAAACATCTTAGAATCAATGGCATTGTAGATGGTGTTGAGAGCCATTGTATTGAATTGCTTGTTTGCCTTGTCTTGGTTGGTGAGATTAGTGGGATCAAGAATCACAAAGTCACTCTCGGTCACATCCCACACTTGATCATTGATTGAACCAAGATACATCTTCATCTTCCTCTTCCAATAGTCATAGCATGTGCCATCAAAGAACGGTGGTTTGCCTCCACATGGTTGAACACAACTTGAGTCATCTTTTGACACCGAGGTTGTTAAGCCTTCAATCAAATGGTGACCATAGTTCTGATACCACTTAAAAGGTCCTAAATGGCTAGAGGGGGTGAATAGCCTATAAGATTTTCTACAAACTCACTAGAACAAATGGTTAGTACACTAAATGGCATAATGCAATTTTGCTCTAGCTCTACAAGACTTGCAAGACACCTATACCAACAATTCTAGTTGCTATGATCTCTAGGTTCACACAAAGGCTAAGTCACTACTCTCTAAGCTAGTGAGCTCTCAAAGGCTAACTAAAGAGCCTCACTAACCAAACTAACAAGCTCTCAAAGACTAACTACATTAGAGAGCTTGACTAGGCAAGAATGTAAATACAAGAGAGTGTGTCAGAAGATTATATCGCCGTGGCAAGTGAGATGAACCAATCAATGAATATCCAATCAATCACTGGGAGAATACCAATCACAATGGACACAAGATTTTTCTCCCGTGGTTCATGTAATTATCGGCATGCTAGTCCCTGTTGTGTTGACCAACACTTGGTGGTTCAACGGCTAATAGGTATTACACACCTAGCTAACACTTGGCACCACAAGAACCTACCCACAAGTGGGGTAACTCAATGACACGAGCAATTTACTAGAGTTACCTTTTAGCTCTTCGCCGGGGAAGGCACAAGACCCCTCACAATAATCAGGAGATGCCATGAACAATCACCAACTCGTGTCAATCCTCCTCCGCTGCTCCAAGCCGTCTAGGTGGTAGCAACCACCAAGAGTAACAAGAAATCCGCAGCCACAATGATCTCCAAGTACCACTAGATGCAATCACTCAAGCAAATGCAATAGGAATCACTCCCAATCTCACTATGATGATGAATCAATGATGGAAATGTGTAAGAGGAGTTTGCTTAGGCTCACAAGGATATCAAGTATGTCAAAGTGATAAGAGAGTGGGCCCCAAGATGGCCAAGGTCTATTTATAGACCCCTTAAACAAATAGAGTCGTTGCTCTACGCAGGGCCGATAGGACACGCTGACCGAACTCACCCCGTGTCTGGTAGCTGGCGCCCGATCAACCGATGGCCGCCACATGGCCCTTTGTTCAATGCCGCGCATTGAATCTCAATAGTCAAAAACATTTCGCACCTAAGTTAATGCTTGACCAGACGCACTACTCCAAGTGACCTAACTCAGCGCCACCTTGGGTCCGGTCAAGTACAGAAACTACCCCGAGAGGTTTTTCTCAGACTGAACGTGTCCAATCAATGATGAGTTGACGCACCTGGTGTTCGGTCACTAGCTCTATGCCTTGCGTGCACCTCAGCTCACTGACCGGATGCACCAGCGTTGCGTCTAGTCGTGCGACCCAGCCTGTGTTCGAATGAACCACCGAGCTGCTACTCCTCTACATACCACGACCTGATGCTACCCTGAGATAGGTCCAGCATCTAGTCAGTGCTTGGCCCTCTTAGCCAAGTGCAGCGGCATTGACTGGACGTGGCCTATTAGAGTTCGGTCCTGGCAGAGCTAGAGTCCGGTCACTGACCTTTGCCTCCTTTCGTTTTCCTATCTCCTCAACCGTTTCACCCTTGCTTCCAAATTGCTACCACAGTGTGTACAACTCTTGTGCTCATGTGTTAGCATTTTTAAAGCATTTTCAAGGGTCAATTGTTAGCACACTAGGTCCCTAAATGCATATGCAAGAATCATGTCATCTAGTGGCACTCAATAACTGCTTAGCCAAAGATTTCCCCTCTTAGTAGTATGGCTATCGATCCTAAATACACTCACACCCTCTATGGTGTCTTGAGTGCTGCCAAAACAAAAACCTGTTTGATACATTTGCCTTGATCTCCTTAGTTTTTGTTTTTCTCTTTCTTCTTTTCCAAATTGGAGCTACATCACCATCATCACATGTCCATCTCCATCTCTATGGACCTCTCACTTGCTCCATCACTTGATGTGTACCAACCTAGCTCATGATCACACTTGATGACATAGGTTAGTCCTTAGGTTTCATCAATTATCCAAAACCAAACTAGGGCTTTCAACAATGCCAATATCTGTTTCACAATTAAGGATAGGAAGGAGATATTTACTTTCAAGAATCATATTTTTCATTCTCCTAGTCATCCTTAGATGTGGTACCTGCCCGAGGATACAACAGTGAGCAAGAAGAGAAACAACCAAAGAAAGAAGAATAGGGCCAGGCAGCCAAGAGAAGAATCAGTCAAGTTGATCAACACACTTAGATCAGAGTACGACCACCTCTTCGCTTCACCATTCCTTACCAAGAAAGAAGATCTAGGCGTACCAACAATCGAGTGTACAATTGGACAAAGAATCTTCCACAACACCTTCTGCGATATTAGATCAGGTGTCAACACAATGTCCAAGGTAACATATGACTATTTGTTTTATGATGACCTTTGTTTCCTACATATATGCAATTGCAAATGGCAGACCAAACAGTCTGATTTTCATAGGGAATAGCAAAAGACATCATGATAAAAATACAAGATTACTATGTTCCTGTCGACTTCATGATTCTTGACATGGGAGAAGAAGAAGAAGATGTACCTATCATCCTTGGAAGACCATTTCTTAACACCACCAATGCAATCATCTACATCGGATCAGGACAAATCCACTTTCAATTCCTAGGACAAAAGGTACGATGCTATTTCAATAGTTATACAACTTATGAGCAGGCGAAGAAGATCCATCCCAAGAGGCGATGTTGATCATCCCAACGCCTGAGGAATCAACTCCCAAATAATGAAGAAGAAAGAGAAGTTGATAATAACAAACCTACTACGCCAAAATCAAGTCCAAAAACTAGACAGGTTTTGAAGGAAAAGGTGGCATCATCATAAGAGTCGCCATCACAAGAGGTGCAACCATCAAGGTCTCCATCTCCGGGACCGATTGATGCACCCGAAGAATAAAAAAGACAGGAGGAGTCCTGTTTGGAGGACTCAAAACACCAAACCCTCACCGGGAGGTAAAATCGGTCGTAATCCATATTTACTCTTTCATAATGCATAAATTTTTACTTTAGCATATTTATCTTTTCTGCATTTACTTTGCATTTAGAAAAGAAAAGAAAAATCTCATCATTGCATTATAAAATCCTAAGCCCCATGTGAATATTTTTACAGTGTGTAAAAACCCGCAACAATATTCACTGTGGTGGCATAAAAAATAAAAATACCATGCATACATTTAGTTATATTTCATTATATTATAAAATCCAAAAAATATTAAGAAACACATCCTGCTAAAATCCTGCCAATTCGAGATTACTTCTAAATTCCAAGAACAACTAAGCCCTGGATGGCGAACCGCTAACCCCTTTATTCTAATCTGTTCCACAAGTTTTGTTGTTCTTGTTGACATTTTGCAAGATGATGCACAAGATTAAGAGCAAGTTCACCCGACCATCTTCACCTCGCTCCACCGAGAGTACATTCCACTCGAGCTGGCTCTGATATAAAACATCGATAAACCAACCGCTGGAGCCGCTGCACCTGCTGCAACAAGAATCTAATTTCTTGATGGACGAGAAGGACATTCAAGGGTGAAACCACTTTGAGAAGGACCGCACAACTTCAACACTCAACCACGCCAACTACTAGCTTGGGGGAAGGGCATTCCCATGTATCTAGATAAGTATTTCTTTTCCTTTTAGTTTTATTTCCAAGTTTGTTTTATAAAAGATGCATAACTAAAAACAAAATAAAATTTTCATCTTTGTGTTATATATATATATATATATATATATATATATATATATATATATATATATTAGTCATGTGTGATCTAGAAATAAAAACAAAATAAAAGGTGTGAGTGTCTAGTATCCTTTAAGTTTGATTTTTAAGAGCTAAATAAATAAAAAGGAAATGATGAAAATGGAAATGATGAATAGTTGCTCTATTGTAATTCCTTTCAAGTACCTAGTTTTTAGCCTTAAATTCTCCTGAGTTTTGGATAAAATTGTTTTTTATATAAGAATTTACTCTGAACTCAAAACTCATGGGTAGCATATGCTTGATCTAAGTCTAGGTAATTGACGAATATGATATAAGAAGGTCAGAGCTACTGTTTACCTTGTTCCAAGTGACACTAAAATTCTAGAGATTTTTTTGAAAAAACATAAAAATATTATATGATGAGTTCCTGTATGACAAAGCTTGAATTCCTACCAGAGCCATACATGTTATTTAGGCTAGAAAAACTTCTACTCATATATATGTTGCTTGTTTTGCATTGAGTTTTGTCAACCTTTGTTGACCCTTATGAGAGGTTTGTCATGCTCTTAAAATCAAGATCACGTACACATCACCCACATATATGCACTACTCCTACACTGGGGGTAGACGTAAAACAAGCATTCCATTTAGATCCACTCAAAAATATTTTACTCCTACACTGAGAGTAAACACCAAAAACATTCTTGATAGGCTTTCATCCACTAAATAAATGCTCCAAGTTCTTGTTGCTATCTCTCGAAAGTTTTGTTGCAGAAAAGAGGCATGGCCTATGCAGAAGTTATTCATAAAAAAAGAAAAAAAAGTTGAGAAAAAATAGACACATGTCCGAGATATCCAAAACAATGGGTACTTAGATGCCCGCCTGAAAAAAGAGAGAAAAGAGATGAATATGATAGCCCATGTTCTCTTGCAAAAGTTTTTCCATATTTCAAAAAGAGAGATACGTTCTTAAGGAGCATAGTAGAATTAGGTTAGCCACCATATATATATTCACCATATATCCACACACATGCATATCTTGATTTGATTGTATGACTTAACTCTCTTTGGATCCGAGGTTTGACTTTACAATATATGTATTGCAAGTATGCACTTTCATGTTATTTTCACTCCTATGAGCTCCACATAAGCTTTAGTTGTAAAAAGAGAAAAGGCATAACATCATTATTGCCTTGGTGAGGATCCACAAATACCATATATATTGAGAGACTTGAGAGTGTCATACAATGGAAGCTCCGAGTTTCATTTTGAAAATCTATAAAAACTCCAGAATAATGGTTGAGCAAAGAACTTGAGACATAGTGCTTGACTTGATCTTTCTGTCTTTCAATTGCTCAAGACCCAAGAGAAGGCTAAGAAGCCCCATGGTTGAAGGTAATATGGACAAGTTTAAAAGTCAGATCAGTTTATTCTAATCCAGAGGAGAATTCTTGTTTGAATGCATGTGTACTTTTGAGGAGTGAAAACATTGTAGCAACTCTTGATCCGTTGTTGAGTTTAGCATTGCTCAGGGACGAGCAAAGGTTAAGCTTGGGCGAGTTGTTAATGGTAGTTAACATCTAACAAAAACCATCAAAATAACTTGTATAAATGCATGAATACGATCACCAACATAGGTTTAGAGGTTTAAACTAACAAATTTCACATGTTTTGGTGAATTTGTATTTTCAGCAGGGGTTATCCAGAAAACCGTCAAGGTGGACCCAATCGTCAGATTTAATCATGCTTATCCGGGATGAAACCAACTTAGAAAGACTCTAGAACACTCTAGAAGGCAAACCACCACAACAGAGCACGAGACCCTAACATGTGGGGCTGGCCAGCCCCACCTGCAAGCCGGCCAGCCTATGGGGCCCGCACATCAACCTCTCCTTCGTATGTCGGTTCTCCACCGCCTTATAGATCAAATCTACACCATTGCTCAAGGTAGGTTTGATCCGAGGGTCCAGGATTAGCACTGCCCCTTATATATCAGCCCCTACCCCTAGGACATAACTCCATCATCAAGAGAGATCATCAACAGAAGAACCTCAGAGCTCCACAAATATTTAGGCATAGCTAGATAAGTTAGATCTAGAGGGAGGCTAGCTTCGCTTGGATTCCTGATCTTGTCAAGAGCGTGGTTTGGTATAGCCTTTTGTATCCTCCTTTGTATCTTTCATTATTTATATGTTTGCTACATTGCTATGACATTATTCTCAATATTATTCATGTTCTTAGTTATCATGTTCATCATCTACTTTGATTATATGCTTAGTATAGCTAGATTATCTTTATGTTTATGCATAAGTTCGTATAGCGCTCGCTCTAAAGTACATGGAGTGAGTGGTTGACATTGTATAAGCGTGGTGCTTATACATTGTTTACCTGCGGATACACCCGATATTCTAGGCCATGTGGTAGATCACGAGTGTGACACTCTCGTTGAGTCCTTTATAGTCCACTCCCCAAATATAGGTCAAGTAGGATCTAGGTGCGAAGGAAGTCAGGCTCTGTTCTTGATCTTCCTTAGTAATATCCCTTATGTGTAGATATGAAGTTAACCTTAGCCATGATTACTAAGTATAATTGCACTAATCAATGTATGCTTTGACTTGTAATTAAGAATGACTTAGGAATTAGTCTCTTTATTGCATCTACTTAGTCTTGCTATTGCTATCATAAGGAGTACTCTGAATGTTCATCTATTATATAGTTATCCTTCAAGATATATATATCCTACCTCTTGATTTACCCATGTTTAAAGTAGAAGGTTGGTTGGTTTATTTGTCCATCATAAGTATAAGTATGAGTTATCAATATATTTTCTTCACTAGTCCTTCCCTGAGGTAATATATATATATATATATATATATATATATATATATATATATATATATATATATATATATATATATATATATATATATATATATATTCCTTTTAGTCACAATTAAATACCAAAGTACTTCTTAAGTATCATTATTATTAGTGATGCTAAGAAGTACCACCAGTGATACACAAGTAACTTGGCGTAAGGAGTCTAGATGCCGGATTCTACGTGATATGAGAAAATTGTAGATAAGATTTTCTTGTAACCAACAAGGAAACATATATGTGAACCAATTGGGATCCATGTAACCTACCCAGGGACTATATAAGGTGGGGTAGGGAGCCCCTGATTGGTACCGAAAGCAACAATCAACAACCCCTTGCAATCTCGAGCATACGAGATAAAGAGATATACTCCAAACTGGATGTAGGGTACCATGTACCTAAACTAGTATAAACTTGTGTCTCATGTGCTACTTTCTGATTTCCCTGTGAATGATATCCTCATCCGTATTGCCAAAGTAAACACTTTCAATAACTAGACTATCCTACTAGCACTAAGATACAAATGGAGCATCTCTTCTTTTTTGGAGTGGTGTTCAGCTTCTATTGAATGATTTGGAGAGGAGTAATTCGCCCTGGGAATGGGCCTTATAGGTCCAAGGGCCGTACAGGTGCCCAAACAAATGGGTTGTTTTATATGGATCCTATATGGACTTGCTTGAAAAAGGGTTGGATTGGATTGAGTTGTGTTCAAAAGGGCTAGATCTTGATATGGCCCATGCTAATGTGCGCGGATTATAACTAAGGGTTGAGCTCATGGATCGTGAAAAGGATCATATCCATCTTCTCCTCCTAATGCTCCTAAAATTGCGTCACTTAGCTATCAAAAAAGTGTGTTGCTTTCTCCTCCGTGGCTCCACCTCTGCCTCCTCTGTTGCTGCCCCTGTTGGCCTTCAAATTTGCATGTTGTGTCCTCACCCTCCCATTTGTGCATAGCTATATGGAGTTCTAAGGGAGACGACATAGTTCATTGTGTGGTCTTAGCTTCTTTGATCTCCTGCATGACTGGCTGGCCCATCGGTCACAGTGGCTTGTCGCAATGCCGATTGCTTTCTTGGTGATGGTTGTTGCTAGTCCTAGTGTGCAGATTGCTTTCAGAGGTGAACACTTCCATGTGAGATATTTTGCACATGTGTTGAATATCATGGTTCAATCAGGCTTGAAGGTGATTCTGAATGTAGTTGGTAGAATTCAGGACATTATCAAAGTCATAACATATACACCATCTCGCATGCAAACCTTCAATTCAAGTTCTCAAGCATTAGGACTGAAAAGTAATTCAGGGCTAGTGCTAGATGCTTAGCATCATTGGAATTCAACGTTTGGCATGTTGAACGAAGCCTTGAAGTATAAGGTAGCTCTCAACAGATATGTAATAGAGTAGTACCATGATTAGTGCTACAACCATGTCGTATTTTTCTTGTCCTATAGATATTTGATCTATTTTCAATTGATTGTGGGAGATGCAACACAAGTTTGATTGTCGTGGTCAGTGTAGTACTGCAATTAATAGTAGAGAATTTTGGCCAATAAACTCTTCGGAATATACTACTATTGGGTGACTAAAATGTTTTTCTTCCTCTATATGCCCTATCCTTTTTATTGGGTTACTCTTTCCATGATGCGGACTTCTTTTGTTGAAGCTTGATTTGAAGTCCTGATATGTTTTCATTAGTAAAGTAAACATGCATGTTATTCATTAATTCAGCATCATTTAGTCATTCAGTTTACTATTCTTAGCAAATGAGCGTTGAACCTAGATGGGTGCATCATGTACTACTAGAATCACGCTCAGTTTACGACACGGCATTCACGTAGTTGTCTCTTCTCTGTTCTTTTCGTTTTGAGTCAGTACAAGTTGTGGGCACCGCTTGTTCGATCGTCGGATGGTGTGATCTTGTAGGAGGGAGTGGAGTACATGGCGCTATGTTCTCTATGGCTGAGAGTCGCTCTTTGCTTTGTGTAAGTTGTGATAAATAGAGTCTAAAAAAGCTGCGAAGTTGCGGCACCAAAATTCCACTATGTTTCCAGTTCGTGTTCACTGTTCCGGTCATCTTCCTCATCTCCGGTGACGGATTCCGTGCAGAGGGAGACCTCACATGTTGCCCTTTTTCCTCAAGAATACACAGATCAAGCCATTATGTAACACATAAGTTTTTGTCCAAGTACTTAAACAAACGCAATAACAAAATGTCTTTTTGAAGATGTTGCTATATGCCTTGGAATATGGAGTTGTTTGGAGATCTTTTCTTGGAGATAGCTATGGGCCAGGATTGGAACAGGATTTCCCTTAGCAAAGTGTGGTGCTGTATTGGATTTAGCTAGTGAATAACGGGGATTGGATAGGATAAGGGACCTCCTCCAAATATTTAGGATTGGACTAGGGTTAGGATTGGATTGCAATTCATTATCAGGCTTAGGAGTACCCCCTATTTATAGTAGTTGGAGGTGGGCCCATGGATCCATGTGATCTTCCTTGTCATCCCTTGGATCAGACCACCTTCAAATTGCATGGTTCAGATCATCTAATGTTGTGTTTGTTTGCATGTGGGAAGCTAGAAGGCGGTGGAGTAAAGAAGTGGGTTGGTGAAAGGTCCTAAATGGCTAGAGGGAGGTGAATAGCCTATACAAATTTCTACAACAACACTAAGACAAATGGTTAGTCAACTTAATGACGAAGCGAATTTTGCGCTACCACTACAAGTGTTGCGAGCCACCTATCCATAAGTCTTGTTGCTATGATCTCTATATATCACTCAAAGGCTATGTCACTACTTTATACCTAGTGAGCAAACTAGCAAGCTAATTACAACTAATTATGCTACACTACTCACTAGCTACAACTAGCTCTACACAAGTATATGACAAAGTAAATACAAGAGCTAGAGATGGATATACTGAGCCGGCAAGAGATCAATCACAATGAATTCTAATGAATACCATGGAGACAATGATGACACAATGATTTTTCCTCCGAGGTTCACTTGCTTGCCAGCAAGCTAGTCCCCATTGTGGCGATTCACCCACTTGGAGGTTCACACACTAATACGTATCACACGCCTAACCCACAACCGGGTGCCGTACAACCAACACAAGGTGGGGATCCATAAGCCACGTGCAATCCACTAGAGTTGTCTTTTGTGATCTTCCACAAGGAACGCACAAGACTCCCTCACAATCACCATGATCGGAGCCGGAGATAAGCACCACCCTCCGCTCAATGATCCTTGCTACTCCAAGCCATCTAGGTGTCGGCAAATACCAAGAGTAACAAGCGAAATCTACAACGAAACACAAACACCAAGTGCCTCTAGATGCAATCACTCAAAGCAATACACTTGGATGCTCTCCAATCTCACCAAATGATGAATCAATCAAGCAAGCTGAGTTAGAGAGGATTGGCTAGGCAGGGTGTATTCTCAATAGAAAAGGCCAAGAGAGTGAGCCCAAGCCAGCCAACCACTATTTATAGAGGGCCCCAAACAATAGAGCCGTTAGCTCTATTATTGGCTTGTCTGTGAGGCGACCGGACTCTGCCTAGAGTCCGGTCAGTAGGGCCCTGTCATGGATGTCGTGCACGTGTCCCCCTTTTAAACTTCGGTCATTCATCTCCAATGGTCAAGTAACGTTCGCGCACAAGTTAATGTGGGACCAGACCATGACCCCTAGGTCCGGTCGCTCAAGTCCGAAGCAGAGACAGAGCGACCCCAAACGAGAAACAATGACCGGACCCCCTAGCAGAAATGACCAAACCTGCCAAAGCCCAGAGTTCGGTCAAGGCGTTCTTTACATCAAGAGGTTCCAGACCCCTCGGATTGGGTCCGATCACCCATGACCGGACTGAGCCAGGGTACGGTCCTCACTCGACTCCTCTTTGCGCACAGTCGTGCCACAACCTGACTCTCAGGGGAGGGTCCAGTCCTACAACTCGCCAAGGTCCGGTCGAAGACCAGAGCTGCGCTTGTTTTGAGATGGTGACCAGACTCACCACCAACGGGTTCGGTCATCCCAAGACCAGGGTCAGGTCACACCAAATCAGCTCCTCCTCTTCTCAAACTTCACCACCCTTGCTCCCAAGTGCTAACCACCAAGTGTACCACCTTGTGCACATGTGTTAGCATTTTTACAAAGCATTTTTCAAGCGTGATAGCACTCACTAGAATCTAAATGCATATGCAACAAGTTAGAATATCTAGTGGCACTTTGATAGCCGCATTTCACGATGAGTTTCACCCCCTCTTTGTAGTACGGTATCTATCCTGAACCCACTCACACCCATTGATGTCTTGAGTGGCAAAACAAAATGCTCCTATCAAGTATACCTTTGCCTTGAGCCATTTTATTTTTCTCTTTCTTCTTTTCCAAGCTTGAGCACGATCATCACCATGGCCATCACCATCATCATGATCATCATCCATTTGCTCCATTGCTTGGTGTGTACTAATCTATCTCATGTTCACTTAGAGCCAAAGGTTAGTACCTAGGGTTTCATCAATTATCCAAAACCAAACTAGAGCTTTCAGTTGCATGACCACCTAGGGGGGTCGACCGACTGCCCTATGACAGGTGCCCGCCTATGGTGGGGTGCTCTCTTCCTTCTTCTTGAGTGGGTATGAGGTGGTGTGACCACTTCGATACGTGGGCCTATTAATCCATGTGCTTAGCTTGTGAGTCGTCCAAAGGAAACATACTCTTCATCCAATGGTTGAAGCTTGCTTGGGAGCATGTTTCTTGAATCCACACCGCATTGGAGGGTAGTTGGCCTCATAGGGGTGGTCCGCCGACACCCCCCCTATGGTGGGCCCACTAGCTCCATCTTCTCCAAAATCTTATGTTTTGTAGAGAAATACTCTAAGTACATGTGGAACTTGTTATTTGATAATATATGTTCATGGTATGCACATTTTCTTTTATTTCGAGGTGTGTTGACTGTGTTTTTGAGATGTAAAACTATGTCATTTTTATCGTCGATATGAGTTATGGATGGCAATGCAACTATGAGAGTGTTTTGTCCTAGTGATAGTGCGGATGTGGGATCAACCTCATTAAGTTATTCGAAGTGAGCGGCAGAGGAAACGACTCAAGTTCAGATACACAAATCGTGCATGGTTGGATTTAAGGTAGCATGCGTATTTGCTAAGGGGCGACACTTTCGCTTTTTTGAGGTTAGATGCTAGCCAGAGCCTTGTATTCATGGGTGAGAGATCGACTTTACAGCGTTACCACACGTACCAAATTGTTCACTCTATCAGGCAGGTAGTAAGTCAATCTGCATACGGACCCAAAAAAAGTCGTTCATTACATATGCAAACCATCTGCCCGTACTGCCATATGCTATCACCACAAGGCTACTGCCATATGCTATCACCACAAGGCTAACAACCCAATGCAAACCCTGATCCAAATCTGAAATGTTCACTTGGTGCTTACCTGAGAAGAAGAGTGCACGAATTTTCGGTCAAAACAAAGGTAAGAAACTTGACAGGTTTTGCTTTTCTGAAAAGTGTTGTTTTTATTTTGGGAAAGTTGTCTCGTTTCAAAAAGGAACTTGGGAAAGTTGTAGTCGATGAGAATCGAGTGTTGTAGAATGCACAAAAGAGGGATGATACGTTTCTCAGTGGCTAACTGCAAGTTTGACATAATACAGGCAACACTTTTATCCTAAACCTTGTGAAATATTTCAGATATATATAAAATAAAGTAGCAGATAAATGCCATATGACATCAATATAACAATTCATGTGAGTACAAGTACAATATACATAGAGTGAACAAAAAGGGATATATGTCGTATACGTTTCTTAATGCCCTTTTTTGGGCAATTACAAGTTTTTTAAATTAAAGAAGTAAACCTCGTGACTTATATTGTAAGGTACAGAAACTGGAGTACCAATAGCAAGGGGAAAATGTCATGAGCGTTTCTAAGAATCTTTCTTAAACTCCCTCTCTAAATCAATATTTAGAAAGCTATTTGAATAATAGTCATTTTCTATATCGATCTTTTCATCCTTTAACAGCTTTTTCTATATCTTGTGTGCACTCTATAAAGTTATTCTCGCTTTTTATTTGTTTGCTGGAGCTAACAGGGCGAAGCTATATTTGATATCCAATTAAAAAATTATTGGAATGTATTTTTTATCAAAATCTCTGTTTCTAACGATTAGGAAAGATATAGAGAGTCTATTGGAGTTGATCTTAGGTCCTTTTAATTGTTAGCTAACTAAAATTAGCTAAAATTAACTCTAATACCTCCAAACAAGAGGTCTAATTAAATTACCCAACTAGCTAGCTAACCTTATCTAATTTAACCTAATTTTTAGTCATCTAATAACTAGCACTAGCTCATCCAAACAACACCTTAGTAGTTACGGGCTAACAGCTAAGCTAAACTATAGCCGCATCTGTATGGTGAGATCAAAATTGTCCCACGGTTTGCACCACAGGTTTTTTCTAACGCGTGCCACCGTCCCATAGTACAAACAAAGGTCCTGTTCGCTTCTTTTATAATCCATACTTTTCAGCTTGTTTTTTCAGCCAGAACGGTGTTTTTCTCTCACAACAAATCAACCGAAACAACGTTTTGACTTTTTTCAGCGAAGGGAACGGAGCCAAAGAATAGAAAGGAATGATGACCGGAAATTTGTCTGGACAACGTTGTTGCTTCCCAGGTTTCTGACGGTGATGATCGAGCTTTGTCCGTTCCTGCTCACGTTCTGGACGACCTCGGGAGCGGACGGCGGCCGTGCGGCCGTGCACGGTCTGTCTTCCTGGCTGACACGGTCAGCACTCAGCAGGCGTGGATGAGCTAACCTGAGTTAATTTAAGCTAATTTTTAGTCCAACTAACAACTAACCTTAGTTCACCTAAATAGACCCTTAAGAGCAACTTCAAGAGAAGAACTATTGTAAGTGTAAGTGATGAAGCCAAATTTTAGAATTTTTTTAGAAGAAACAGTGCTCTAATTTATATTCTATATCGTGTTCTAAATTAACAAGTGATCTATTCCGGACTTCTTACTTGCTAAAGAAAGCAAGCCGCAGCCGTTCGCCGTTCACCTCCCCTGCGTCTATTCCCACTCGTGGATGACTCTTCCCGCACGCGAGACTTCCCCCGCCGGGCATGCACGTGCCTGCCTCGTGCGGCGACATTCACTTCGTGCCGCCCCTTCCCTCGTCTGCGCAGTAGCCAGGTACGGTGTCCGACACTCGCACCGCACGTTCTCGTCAGGACCTGGCTTTGCCTTCCGTGGATCCTCTGAAAGCATTTGTACGGTGTGATCAAAATTGTCCCACGGTTTGCACCCCAGGTTTTTGTAACGCCTGCCGCCGTCCCATACAAACAAAGAATAGAAAGGAATGCTGACCGGAAATTTGTCTGGATAACGTTGTTGCTTCCCAGGTTTCTGACGGTGACGATCGAACTCTGTCCGCTCCTGCTCGCGTTCTCCCACACATGGTACGACCTCGGGAGCCGACGGCGCCCGTGCACGATTCCTGGCTGGCTGACCGAGCACTCAGCAGGCGTGGAACTGGCACCGGATCGGTGGACGATAAACAAAAACCGCAGCGCCGGTCGCCGCCACGTGTCCTTAGCGTGGTCAGGGCTCTTGAGACTCGGAGGAGGCCAGACAGCCCAACTGCCGAAACGGATTAACATATCCCACGGCGGATGATGGGGTTGCCAGCCCAGCTACGGCTACTGAGCTACAGGCTGCCTACAGCTACAGGGGGAGCCGGATCGGTGACCGCACGCGTCTGACTGTGTGAAGGCCTGAGTAAAGATGTCAACGGGACCCGATTCTTGATTTTCCGCGGTGAATTCTTCCATTAGAGGACGGGGATGGGGGAGAATTAATCCCCACGGAAAAAGGTTTGGTAGGAAGGTTGTCCCCGTCAGGGATGGCGGGGACGGGGATGGTTGTCTGGTCCCCGACCCCGATCCCCGCCAACCCACCCCGCAAAGCACGCAGCAGGCAGCCCAGGTGCCAGCCCATGTAAAGGCACAATAAGTCGCGGAGGTATATAACGCGCCATCCAACCTTAATTCCTCAATCCCCATCTGGTCACTCACTCCATCCTCCAGCCGCAGCCGCAGCCGCCGCTCTCTCGCTCTCGCACGCTCGCCTCCAGCCGCAGCCGCCGCAATCTCCTCCCGCTCCTAGCTGCAGCAGTCGCTTGCCGCTCCCAAGGCCGAGCGTCCCTCCCTGTACCTCTCCCCCACAACTGTCGTGCAGGGCGCGGTGCCCTTCGCCCACAGCACTGGCGGCGGCCAGCCAGAGGAGCGGTGGAGACGGATCCGGACACCACAGGCATCGACGGCGATGGATCTGGCTCTACCGACCTGCCATCGCCGTACCGCCCCCGCTCGAAGCCGCCAACCGACCCGACATCGATGACCCCGCGATGGCGTCGCGAGCAAGCCCTAGCGGCGCCTCTCCCTCTCCCCCACATCCAACGCCGCTTCGCGCCCGCACCGCGCCGCGCGCTGCTCAAAAGGGATGCGGGGATGGGGATCCCCGCGGGGATTAAATCGGATGGGGAAGAAGTGCTCCCCGCGAGCCTTCACGGGGATGGGGACGGGGGAAATTTGCCCCCGCGAGGACGGGGATGGAGCAGTAACCCCCGATAGAAAATTCACCGTTGACATTTCGAGGCCTGAGGCAACCCACAGAACGAAGGCCCCGTTCGACTTACCCTATATTAAACTTGTTCGGCTTATTTTTTTTAGCTAGAACAGTGTTTTTCGTTCACAACCATTCAGCCCAAAAGTGTTTTTCAGCCGGACGGGGCCGAAAGAGGAAGGGGAAGTGGTGCGCCCGAACCCGAACTGGAACCGGGTGATTTTTCTTACGAATGGCACACGCAATAATTGCCCCCGCCAACCACCGCGGTTTCCACTGGGTGAGTAGCCCGGTTTTCGTTTTCAGGGTTGGTGGCGTTTGTTTGTCCAGCATCCTCCACCCTCCGCCCGATCCGTACCTCTTTCTCTCTCAAGTTGAAGCTCCTCTCTCTCTCGAGAGATCACTAGTTGAGGACTAGTGAGGAGTCGTAGTAGGTAGCAGAGGATAGAGAAGGCAATTAAATAGAAATTAAAAACATATTAAAAGGGCAATTAATATAATATCGAAACAAAAAAAATCAGAAAGTCTCTTTGCTTTGAGATCCACCCCATCGTTCACCAACCATCCCACTACAGAGCAGCGACCTGCTGTGCTCACCTCACTCCGCCCACCCGTCGTGCCCAGCCCCGGCCCCGGCCACCTATTTAAGCGCGGCCTCCCCCGCCGTTTCCCTCCAAGAAGAGCAGCCCACTCCTCCGGCTCTTCTTCTCCTCCACCCTCCAGCAGTCCACCTCCCTCCTCCTGCCCCCTCCGCGCGCCCGCCGGCCCCAACCACAGCACAGCACAACACAGCAATGGCGGGCAACGGCGCCATCGTGGAGAGCGACCCGCTGAACTGGGGCGCGGCGGCGGCGGAGCTGGCTGGGAGCCACCTGGACGAGGTGAAGCGCATGGTGGCGCAGGCCCGGCAGCCCGTGGTGAAGATCGAGGGCTCCACGCTCCGCGTCGGCCAGGTGGCCGCCGTCGCCGCCGCCAAGGACGCGTCGGGCGTCGCCGTCGAGCTCGACGAGGACGCCCGCCCCCGCGTCAAGGCCAGCAGCGAGTGGATCCTCGACTGCATCGCGCACGGCGGCGACATCTACGGCGTCACCACCGGGTTCGGCGGCACCTCCCACCGCCGCACCAAGGACGGACCCGCGCTCCAGGTCGAGCTGCTCAGGTAACCACCACCACCAACCGGATCGACCGTCTCCCCTCCGGCATCATCATTCATTGCTCCTGTACACATATAGTATGGTTTTGTTGCCGTGTAATTAGCCATAGTGGTACTAGATCAGATCTGTTAATTGCTGGTGATCTGGTCCCGGCTAGCCCCTTGCATGCGTCGGGAGCCTGGGTGTGACTGGGTCACTGCCTCATCAACTGGGGCCCACACGCCAGTTAAATAAAGTACTCCGTACTCCAGTACGTATAGACGTAGGATTCTTTGCGTCACGGAGTCACAGTGCATCGGTGCTGTGCTTTTGCCTCCTGAGAATCACGAGGCTGCAGCCAGCAAACGGAAGGCAACAGTCTTCCCTCCTCGCCATGAACTAGTCTAGAAGGAAGGAAGTTACGGGGCGCATGCACGCCGCTCACATGCGAACCGGTCATGCGCCGCCGGGCACGGCTCTGCCGGATGGCATGACCATGGCACGGTGCTGGAAAAACGGCTTCCCTCCTCGCCTGCAGCTGCAGGCCGGCCGGCGGCGGCGTCTGACAAGTCAGCAGGGAGCCTGGAGATCGGGCCGAGGTTTGTAGTCATGTCATGTGGGACGGGTCACGGGGAAAGGTCGGAGCTTGGGATAAGTTTTCTTTCTTCTATGGAAACTATGGAAGGATACATAGATGTGACATGAAAAGGGGACAAAAGTATTATATATGCACATGTGACATGACAACAAAAGTGTATACAGTCTTGTATCTGAATGTAATACTCAAAAACACGTACTAGATCCAAACTTGTTTTGTTTTTCAAATTTTTGGACACGAAACAAGTTGACATGTGGACCTTGTACACTCTGCAACCAGGCGCATTGTGTACACACACCGAACCCAAATTTTTAAAACTACTGTCAGGCCGTGTTCAGCCCTGACTCTTTTGTTTTCAACTTTCACAAATTATTACTAGTAGCATGTCTGGTACCGTCAGCAGGCTGCAACTTGGCAGTTCAGTAACGAATTCTATCGGTGCTGTCAGACTGACCCATGTGCGCTCCCCTGCAGGCATCTCAACGCCGGAATCTTCGGCACCGGCAACGATGGCCACACGCTGCCGTCGGAGGTCGTCCGCGCGGCGATGCTGGTGCGCATCAACACCCTCCTCCAGGGCTACTCCGGCATCCGCTTCGAGATCCTGGAGGCCATCACCAAGCTGCTCAACACCGGGGTCAGCCCGTGCCTGCCGCTCCGGGGCACCATCACCGCGTCGGGCGACCTGGTCCCGCTCTCCTACATCGCCGGCCTCATCATGGGCCGCCCCAACGCGCAGGCCACCACCGTCGACGGGAGGAAGGTGGACGCCGGAGAGGCGTTCAAGATCGCCGGCATCGAGGGCGGCTTCTTCAAGCTCAACCCCAAGGAAGGTCTCGCCATCGTCAACGGCACCTCCGTGGGCTCCGCGCTCGCGGCCACCGTGATGTACGACGCCAACGTCCTCGCCGTCCTGTCCGAGGTCCTGTCCGCCGTCTTCTGCGAGGTCATGAACGGCAAGCCCGAGTACACCGACCACCTCACCCACAAGCTCAAGCACCACCCGGGGTCCATCGAGGCCGCCGCCATCATGGAGCACATCCTGGACGGCAGCGCCTTCATGAAGCAGGCCAAGAAGGTGAACGAGCTGGACCCGCTGCTCAAGCCCAAGCAGGATAGGTACGCGCTCCGCACGTCGCCGCAGTGGCTGGGCCCCCAGATCGAGGTCATCCGCGCCGCCACCAAGTCCATCGAGCGTGAGGTCAACTCCGTCAACGACAACCCGGTCATCGACGTCCACCGCGGCAAGGCGCTGCACGGCGGCAACTTCCAGGGCACGCCCATCGGCGTGTCCATGGACAACGCCCGCCTCGCCATCGCCAACATCGGCAAGCTCATGTTCGCGCAGTTCTCCGAGCTCGTCAACGAGTTCTACAACAACGGGCTCACCTCCAACCTGGCCGGCAGCCGCAACCCCAGCCTGGACTACGGCTTTAAGGGCACGGAGATCGCCATGGCCTCCTACTGCTCTGAGCTCCAGTACCTGGGCAACCCCATCACCAACCACGTCCAGAGCGCGGAGCAGCACAACCAGGACGTCAACTCCCTGGGCCTCGTCTCCGCCAGGAAGACCGCGGAGGCCATCGACATCCTGAAGCTCATGTCGTCCACCTACATCGTGGCGCTGTGCCAGGCCATCGACCTGCGCCACCTCGAGGAGAACATCAAGACGTCGGTGAAGAACACGGTAACCCAGGTGGCGAAGAAGGTGCTGACCATGAACCCCTCTGGCGACCTCTCCAGCGCGCGGTTCAGCGAGAAGGAGCTCATCACCGCCATCGACCGCGAGGGCGTGTTCACGTACGCGGAGGACCCGGCCAGCGCCAGCCTGCCGCTGATGCAGAAGCTGCGCGCCGTGCTGGTGGACCACGCCCTCAGCAGCGGCGACGCGGAGCGGGAGCCCTCCGTGTTCTCCAAGATCACCAAGTTCGAGGAGGAGCTCCGCGCGGTGCTGCCCCGGGAGGTGGAGGCCGCCCGCGTCGCCGTGGCCGAGGGCACCGCCCCCCTGGCGAACCGGATCACGGACAGCCGGTCGTTCCCGCTGTACCGCTTCGTCCGCGAGGAGCTCGGCTGCGTGTTCCTGACGGGCGAGAAGCTCAAGTCCCCCGGCGAGGAGTGCACCAAGGTGTTCAACGGCCTCAGCCAGGGCAAGCTCGTCGCCCCCATGCTGGAGTGCCTCAAGGAGTGGGACGGCAAGCCGCTGCCCATCAACGTCGTCAACTAAAGACGCATGCATCCGTGCATGGCCGCCGGAGGAGCAGGAGGAGAAGAAGATGAGGAGGAAAATACATAAAAAATAAAACTTGTACACGTGTATGTCCAGATCGTGCCGTCGTCGTTCTTCGTCGTTGACTTTTGGTTGTATTGATCGATCCATATGTGTGCGTGTGTGGCGTTGTTCTTTCTTCTTTGTGTAGCTGCCCTGCCATGTGCATGCCACGGCGGGCAGCGTTTTCTAAGATCCTACTATACTGTTGTATTTTGGGGTGAAGTAAATCTTACGTGCTCAATTCCTTCTTCTAAGTATGCTATCCTATGCAATGCTCTGCTCCTGTCTCATCTTGCGGATACTGCGCTAGTGCCAGCCAGTTGATCATCACTGCCAGTCCGAGAGGAGCCCCATTTTGCTAATTCAGGGGGAGTTGGATGTCACTGTTCCAAAAAAAAAAAAACACTAAGGCCTTGCTTACTCTCTCCCCTAAAGTTTACTCCCGGTTTCATTGAATATTTGAACACATGCATAGAGTATTAAATATAGACTAAAAAAATAACTAATTATATAGTTTGTGGCTAATTTGCGAGACGAATCTTTTAACCCTAACTAGGCCATGATTTGACAATGTGGTGCTATAGTAACACATGTGCTAATGACGGATTAATTAGGCTTAATAAATTTGTTTCGCGGATTACCGACGGATTCTGTAATTTGTTTTTTATTAATATCCGAACACCCCGTACAATACCTCCTAGATGACATTATAAAACTTTACGCACCGGATTCAAACTAAGGCCTAACACAAAAGGCCCCTGCTTAAATAAGCCGCCTACCGTTGTGCTGATGAGTGATGGTGGCTTACCTCATGGTGGGGGTCCTGGGGGAGCAGAACGCATGGCAGATTTTGCTTTGCCCGTCGCCACGCCACTCCTACCTACCGCCTGGGACAAAGAGTGATCAAGAAAGGATTGTAGTTGGCCAGCAGCACTACTGTACTAGGGCAAGGGCAACGCCCAAATCGCTCTTGGGTTGTGAACTTGTGACGAAAGGCAGCCAGCAACTTGACCGGCAAAATGATGTCCTCCCCTGTTCTTCCCATCATTGCTACTGTGTGCTGGACGGTGCTGTGGAGTTGTCAGTGGGCACACTAAAATGATGCGTGCGACATGAGGGCCAAGTGTGCTACTACTCTCTCTGAGCCTCGCGTGAAATTATATTTCACGCCTTGTTTAGTTCACCCTCAAATTCCAAAAAGTTGCTACAGTACCTGTCACATCGAACGCTTGCGGCCCGTGCATGGAGTATTAAATGTAGACGAAAAGAAAAACTAATTGCACAGTTTGGTGGGAAATTACGAGACGAACGTTTTAAGCCTAATTAGTCAATGTTTGGACACTATTTGCCAAATAAAAACGAAGGTGCTACAGTAGCCCCAAATTCCAAATTTCGCGAACTAAACACGGGCTCAGTTAGGTTGCTGTTTTGTTTATATATATCTGAGATGCTTACCGGCAGTGTGTGCTGCAATCCGTTTATTTGGCGTTGCAGAACAATTGTAGCTTTCTCAGGCATAAACTAAGCCCTTGTTTAGTTGGGTGAATTTGGATATTTGGATTTTGGGGCTACTGTAGCACGTTCGTTTTTATTTGGCAAATAGTGTTCAAACATGGACTAATTAGGCTCAAAACGTTCGTCTCGCAATTTTCCACCAAACTGTGCAATTAGTTTTTCTTTTCGTCTACATTTAATGCTCCATGCACGGACCGCAAACATTCGATGTGACAGATACTGTAGTAACTTTTTAAAAATTGGAGTGGAACTAAACAAGGTCTAAGCCAGAAATGGCACTGTGTCTGATATGGAGTGTAGTATACTGCACTAAAGTACTAACGGTCCCGGTGGTCTGTTACGCGCGGTTCATTTGGCTTATAAGCTATGTTTTTTTAATCAACGAATAGTATTTTTCTCTCACAATAAATCAGCCAACAGTATTTTTACCCATGGTTTCTCAGTCAAGCGAACGGTTGGGGGCTCCGCTGCTGGAACAAGTGCCTTTCTGAAGCCAATAACTAAAGGCCACAAAACTAGAGCAGATGAGAAGGCTACCTAACACAGATCGGAAGCTTTCCTCTTACCTACCACGGCCCAGGATGCGAGGTTGCATTGCATCACGAGCAAATCTGATGAGCATGGGAGTGAAAGTGAACCGTCCGTGTTCGTTTGTCTTCTGCATGCGTCCGTTCAGCTCAGGCCACGAACTTGATTCTACTCCGCACGAAACACTCTGGAAAAGCAACACAACTGTAAACCACGAAGCCTACCTACCCACCAACCCCGGCCAGCTTCGTCCCTTGCGTGCGGGTGTATTACTACAAGAAGTGGTCTGGTCAGTGAGCTAACGCACCGTTTAGTTCCACCCAAAAGCCAAAAATTTTTGCATAGTAACCGTCACATCAAATCTTGCGGCACATGTATGGAGTACTAAATGTAGACGAAAAAAAAAAACTAATTACACAGTTAGTCCAGAAATCGTGAGACGAATCTTTTAAGCCTAAATAGTCCATAATTGGACAATTTTTACCAAATACAAACGAAAGTGCTACAGTAACCAAAAGCCAAAAATTTTCGGAACTAAACACGCCCTAACTTCAGGCTGCATGCCACCAACAGCATCCTGCTGCCTGACGGTCAATGTTGCCGAGCCAACTTGGCTTCATCGACATATACAATGATAATACTCTGACTAGCTACAAACTGATTCGTTTGGACGCTTCAGAAAGTAACACAAATAGTAGTGTACGTACTAGTTAATCAGATATGGTGAAAGAGGTTTGTGCATGAAGGTCAAACTCCCTTAGACCGTTGGCGGGCTAAGATTAGACGTCTTCGCCAATACTTAAGGGGCTGGGCCAAAAATACTCGCGGTGCTTACAAGAAAGAGAAAAAACAACTGCTTGATAAACTAGATGGGCTGGATAAGAAAGCTGAGTTATCATAAAAGGGGATTTGACGGCGATATTCGAAGAATTCCATAAAGGTGACCTTCCACTTCAAAGATTAAATTTTGGGACAATAATCTTACTACCTAAAAGTATTGACGCTAAACAAATCCAACAATACACACCGATCTGTTTGTTGAATGTTAGTTTTAAAAATTTCACCAAAATGGCCACTAATAAGATGGCTTTAGTAGCCTAAAATGTTATTCATCCTTCACAAACTGCTTTCCTTCTAGGGAGAAATATAATGGAAGGTGTTGTAGTTCTACATGAAACTTTACGCGAGTCCCATAGGAAAAAGATGAGCAGGGTTGTTTTTAAGATTGATTTCAAAAAGGCCTATGACAACGTCAATTGGACATTTCCACATCAGACCCTTCGAATGAAAGTTTTTTTTTTCCAAAAATGATGTAGTTGGATCCAATCTTTTGTACAAGGTGGCAATGTGGGAATTAAGGTTAATGACCAACACTACTACAAAATTCAATTTGCGCAGCGTCGTCCCGAAGGTCTCCGTGGCGGGCTCCTATTTTTGTCCGTCACGGTAAATCCCACGATTTACCGCGGCGGACACTTTTTATTTTCCGCAGCGGCCATTTTTGCCCGCCACAGAAAATACCCTATTAACCGTGGCGGCCGTCTTAAGGTGCCCGCCACGGTAAATCGATTTTCTGTGGCGAACACATTATAAGGCCCGCCACGGAAAAGGCCACGGCCCAATAGGCACACCAGCGAGGCCCGTATCCAATTCTGATTTATCGGGCTTATATATACGGGGGTTTTAGGGTTTTCACTCCACCTCTCTCTCTCTCCACCACTCCTCCCTCAACCGGCAGCCACTCTCTCCCTCTCCTCCGATCCTCTCCTCCCTCAACCGGCGGTAGCCACCACTCCTCTCGGTCCTCTCGCACGAGGCACGGCGTCCCTCTTCCTCCCTTCCTCTCCTCCTCGTCCTCCCTCAACCGGCGGCCCTCCTCCTCCCTCTCCTCCTCCCTCAACAGGTGGTGGACGGCGGCTCGAGGCACGCGGTGGCGCAGCCGCGGATCCAGGCGAGGGCGCCGGTGTGGACGGATGCGGATCCAGGCGTGGATCGAGGGCGCCAGCCACGGATCCAGGCGTGGACGGCCGCGGGTCCGGCGGTGGCGCGGCCGGGGAGGCCGGATCTGCCGCGAGCCCCTCCTTGCCCTTCTCCACCAGGCAGATCCAGGCGACGGCGGCCCTAACGGAGGCCCCGGCGGCGGATCCGGCGGTGGCGCGGCCGGGGAGGCCGGATCCGTCGCGAGCCCCTCCTTCCCCTTCTCCGCTGGGCAGATCCAGGCGACGGCGGCCCTGCCGGAGGTCTCGGCGGCGGATCCGGCGGTGGCGCGGCCGGGGAGGCCGGATCCGCCGCAAGCTCCTCCTTCCCCTTCTCCACCGGGCAAATCCAGGTGCCGGCGGGCAGATCCAGGCGGGGGCGGCCCTGGTGGAGGCCCCGATGGCGGATCCAGCGGTGGCGTGGCCTGGGAGGCCTGATCTGCCGCGAGCGCCTCCTTCCTCTTCTACACCGGGCGGATCCAGACGGGGGCGGTCCGGGCGGAGGCGCCGACGGCGGATCTGACAGTGGCGCGACCAGGCTGGAGCTGCGGCAGATCCAGGTGACGGCAGCGGATCGACGTCGACAGCGAGATCTAGGTCTAGTACGGCCCAGATCCAAGCCCGTGTGGGCTTTTCTTCTTTTTTTTGTTTTTTCCAAATGATTTACCGCGGCGGGCAAAGCAGCCCGCCGCAGGAAGGCCACGATTTACCGTGACTTCCCGGTAGCGGCGGACCGGTTTGCCCGCCGCGGGAAACCAAAAACGGCCGCCGCGGATAAACAATTTGTAGTAGTGCAAATGGGCCCTTCCAAACACGAAAAGGCCTTTGGCAAGGCCATCCATTGTCCCCAATATTATTTAATATGGTGGTAAACATGTTGGCTATTATTATTGCCAGAGCCAAAGAGGATGAACAAATAAAAGGGGTAGTGCCACATTTGGTTGATGGCAGGTTGTCTATCTTGCAGTATGCGGATGACACAGTGCTATTCTTAGATCATGATATTGAACAGGCAAAGAACTTGAAGTTACTTCTTTGCACTTTTCGACAATTATCAGGTCTTAAAATTAATTTTCACAAGAGTGAAATTTTTTGTTTTGCTGAGGCAAATAACAGCGAAGTAGCTTATTCACATCCTTTTGGCTTGAAGTTAGGCACTATCCTTTCTGATACCTTGGTATCCCAATGATTTACCGAAAGCTAAATAACAAAGACCGGAAGAAAGTAGAAGAACGAATAAGAAAAGACTCAGCAGTTGGAAAGGCAAGCATTTATCAATTGGAGGTAGACCGGTACTGATTAATTCAGTGTTGTCAAGCCTTCCGATGTTTATGCTTTCTTTATTTGAAATTCCTAGAGGTGTCTTGAAGAAGATAGAGTATTACAGATAAAAAAAATTAGCAAAATGACAATCACAAAAAATAGCCTAGTTCGATGGCCTCTTTTATGCCAATCCAAGGGGGTTAGGAATTATGAATCTGGATTTACAAAATAAGTGTCTCTTGAGCAAATGGTTGTTTAAATTAAGCAATGAACATGGTATATGGCAGGACTTATTGAGGAACAAATATATTAAAGATAAGACTTTGTCACAGGTACAGAAAAAATCTGGAGACCTCTCATTTATGGAGTCTCATGAGTGTAAAAGAAACTTTCTTGAGTTTGGGAACTTTCAGATTAAAGGATGGTAACCAAATCAGGTCCTAGGAAGATGCCTGGTTAGGGAACCAAACACTAATCCCAATACCCAACTTTATTCAACATTGCAAAGGTTGCAGACGTATTAAGCCTAGTTCCATTTAATGTTGAGTTTAGAAGGGCATCAGTGGGAAACAAGCTACTAGAATGGAACCACCTCTAGTAGCAAGGATGGCCAATATTAACCTGCAACAAGGTATTGATATAGTTTTGTTTGGAGTTTGCATATTTATTCACAATTAACTCGATGTACAGCTTCCTAATCAGTAATGTCTTAAAAGTATCACAAGTAGTTTGGCGACTTAAGATCCCTTTGAAGATTAAAATCTTTAGCTTGTTCTTTAAAAGAGGGGTTATTCTCACTAAGGATAACTTGGCAAAGAGGAATTGGAATGGAGATAGGTCCTGTTGTTTTTTAGCAAACCTAAATCATCCAACATCCACTACTACACAATGATTTTGCGAGGCACTACCCTTTTATTAACATAGGCGGGCACAGTGGGCGGCCGCCTCCGTTAATCCGTGGTAGGGCCCATGGCCGAGCGCTCGCCTGCGTTAATCATTAACAGAGGTAACCAACGTAAGGAGTCCACCTCCGTTAATGCTCCATTAATACAAGACGACCGCCTCCGTTAATCCACTATCTAAGGCGGGAGGGTTATATCGCAAAAACAGACAAATTCAAATTCAAATTCAAATAAAATGGTGAGCTATTTTTTTTAAAATGGAAAATGATTAACAGAGGCGGGCATATTAAAAAGGGTCGCCTCTATTAATGGTTATTAACGCAGGCGACCCCTTGCGTTAATGGTGTTATTGGAGCGCCTGCCTCCGTAAAGCCACATTAACGTAGACATTTTGGCGGAGGCGGAAGCCTGCAATAAGATTTATATAGTACTGATCTCTTCTTTGATTGCTCGCATATGCCATGTTTTTATGGAGAGCAGTCCATATGGTGTTAGAAATTAAGCCACCCCGAAATGTGCATAACTTGTTTAATGGATGGTAGTCTTGAAAAGATAAGAATTTTCGATCACTCTTACTGATTGGTGCAGCGGCCATTTTATGGTCAATCTGGATAACAAGGGTTTCATCAAAATAATCTGAATAACAAGGAACGAAGTCATTTCTGACAATTGTGGACCCAATTCTCTTTTACAGGTGCTATTCTGGGGACCCGTTGGCTTCGGTTCTGAGCCCAAATTACAATAATGTGAGGTTCAACTAGCGCTCAGGGTGGAGTCTTGTCGAACTTTGGGGACCGCAGCAATAAGTCTTTGTACATCCCATGGATGACCTTCTTTGTTTAGAATTGGATTTTGAGTTGTTTTTCTTAAAAAAACTTTGTTTATCCGGAGTTGTTAAGTAAGTTGTAATAAGTTGGTCTGACCCCCTTCAATGAGGATGAAACCGAATACTCTTTCCATTATCTAAAAAGTCAATCACGTGCAACAGACAAAGTAATCGGCCTGTCAAAGTAGTCTAGGCATGTGATTATATTTCTCTCTCCGGATTCATACGTGAGAGTCGCTAGTGGATGGAACGTGCAGAGAAGCCGTGCACTTCCGGGGGAGCTAATAATCTCGGCGGTAAGGCGACACCCGGTTTGTGTTCTTGAATCCGAAGAACAAAAAGTGCAGGCCGAAGAGAAGCATGTGCATGTTCTTTACGTACGACTTTTTGGATGGAACGTGCAGAGAAGCCGTGCACTTCCGGGGGAGCTAATAATCTCGGCGGTAAGGCGACACCCGGTTTGTGTTCTTGAATCCGAAGAACAAAAAGTGCAGGCCTAAGAGAAGCATGTGCAGTTGTGCCGTGCATCCATGTGCAAGATTTTTCTGACCACGTGGCGCCAAAGTCAATAAATTCCCATTTAATTCAGGAGAATTTTGAATAATCTTTTCCTTATGGAACAAACGGTCAAAAGAATTATGGATTGTACGTGTCGGGTTCATAAACCCGGGGTTCATCATAGACCTGCTTCCCAGTAAAAGCTCGGCCCAGCAGACAACGTTACGAATGACACGCAACTCTTGGGCCAGCCTAAAATACATAAACGACAGGGCAGAAGGGCGATCCAGTCTCGGACCGGAAGGGCTGGCCAAGGAGGAACGGCGCTCGCTTCCGACTCCGGCCCGCCTCTCGGACCGGAAGGCCTGGCCAAGGTGGAACAGCGCTCGCCTCCGACTCCGGCCCGCCTCTCCGATCGGAAGGCCTCGCTTCCGACTTCGGCCCGCCTCTCCGACCGGAAGGCCTGGCCAAAGAGGAACAGCGCTCGCCTCTGGCTCCGGCCAGCCTCTCCGACCGGAAGGCCTCGCTTCCGACTCCAGCCCGCCTCTCCGACCGGAAGGTCTGGCCGAGGAGGAACGACGCTCGCTTCCGACTCCGACCCGCGTCTCCGACCGGGGATGCACCGGACCTCTGCTTACAGCTCTTCTCCGACTGGCGCAGTTAGAGCCGACTGGGACCAACCGACCGGGGACGCCCGCTCGGTGAGGACCCAGGAAACGGGCGGAGCAAGTAAGGCAAGACGCTCAAGTCAACCGCAATACCAAGGACCGTATCCTATACACCTGCAGGAATGTACCGACATGGCATGACAGAAGGGCGTCCTGCAACCTTCCAGGCATGTCAGAACTCAAGCAGTGTTGCGTGCGCCGACGTGTGCCCTACAGTGTTGTGAGTGCCATCAATTCCCATACCAGGTGAACATAGTAACCCCCACATGCCTCTGGGCATCAACAGTGTTGTGGACGTCGTCATTTGCCATACATGGTGAATACGGTAAAACCTCCCACATGCGTCTGACATCAACAGTGTTGTGGGCGCATACAATCATCTTGTACCCAACGGCGTGTGCAACAAGACTTAGTAGCATACGTACTCTCTCTCTCTTGTAAGGCCGTCCCCTTCATCTATAAAAGGAGATGCGCTCTCTCCCAAAACAGACGACACTCGAACACACACAATTCGAACAACCAACAATCGATTCACTCACTGCTAGCTTTAGACACTCTAAAGCTACACAGAGCACACGCTCGAATACTTAGCGCACGTAGGAGCTCCCGTCACTCTCGGTCCTTCGGTCCGGAGTCCGACCGGACTTCTTGCACCCTCCATCTTTCTCCCTCTCGTTTGTAACCCCACAACAAACTTCGAGCACCTGGGCTTAGGAATAAAGTCATCGACCGACTCAGACTGGACGTAGGGCACATTGCCTGAACCAGTATAAACCCTGTGTCATTGAGTGCTAGGCCACATCCGATCACAACGTACGACAAAACTACAAATATTTACGTGTTGGTCACTTTTCACACCGATAGTACGTATACAACATGTACGTGCGCTTATGTTTATGGTTTGACTACTAGCAAACTGCCAGTTCAGTATTGCTTGTTGTGGGACGGCAAACAAGTGGTATGGCACGACCAACCTCGTGCGCATAATAATTTCCTCTTATTTTGTTTTCATGAGAGGAAGACAGGATGTGAACATTATTGAAAATTATTATTTAGTGTTCAATTAGGGATTATTTCAAGGGGTGTCTTTTCACACACTCTCTCTTTTTCACACTTATAACCATCTACGAGGGCCCTATATATATTGTTCATTAAAAATATAATAGAGAATCATTTGCATCATTCGCTCGTTTCTCTCGGTCTGCTTTCTAACACGTTATCACGCACTTTGCTCAGGATAATAAGTCTGTGACCTGACTAGAATTAAATGCAACGGTCAGTCCTCAATCGACATAGGCGGGACAAACGCAACCAGAGCCTTGCTCGATTACCTAACCAAATCCAAAGTATGGTCCCACCCGGTCTCCAATTATTATCCACATATATTCCATGTGATAGTAACATGATAATAGTAACAATAATATATTCTTATCTCTCGTGAGTGACAGACAATCACTCGACTTCTACTGGAGTCCTATAGCATAGCAATCTACACGATCCTAACATACTAGTAGGACTCATAGGATAATGATATATATATATATATATATATATATATATATATATATATATATATATATATATATATATATATATATATATATATGCAAGTGGTTTTCATTTAACTCCTAAAAACTTAATGCACAAGTATAAGATAAAGTGCAGAATAATAGGGGTTAAGCACCAGGGCTTGCCTGGGTAAAATATAACCAAGTTAGCTTTTCATCATGGTGACATGATCATCAAGTCACTATCTGCTTCCGCTACTTCGATCGACTTCATGATCCATCGTTGTTCCTATTATGATATACGTGGATACAACGCAGAAATGTAAATGATCACGGCAATCGCAACTCTAAAATACGATTACGCGGCTAAACTAACGAGCTGGCTCTAGCGACTAACGTACAAGGCTACTTATCCATGTTGTCGGGCGAGGCATTACTTTCCAATAAGTATTTTGGCTACAAAATCCCCAGATGTATCCTTAATTCATTTTATTGATTTAATATATTTTCAAACCATGGCTTAACAGGTATTCTAGCAAACTAATTATTTCTGGAGCTGGGAAAATTATAGAAAACACATAATAATATTGTGAAGCTACTGTAAATTTTTCAAAGCTAACACTATCATTATTTTGCCACAAAAATTCCTAGAAGTTCATACTTTAATAATTTTAGAGCATGTTAAAACATTTAAAGCATCCGTGAAATATTTTAGAACCACGTGAACAAAGTACACTAGCAGGTAGATCATGATTTTAGAAGCTTAACAAAATTGGTTTCATAATTTTTGGTCTACTGTACAAATTTATATTGAATTTACAATTTGCCTTAGAAATTAAATTAGAAAATACCTAGAAAAGAAAAAGAGGCCGGCATCAACAATATCGGCCCCAGCGGCCCGCGCGAACATGGAGCGCGCGGCAGCTGGCCCAGCAGCGGCCCAAGGCAGGGGAGCCCGCGCCCGTGCCACGCTTTTTGTAAAATGGCCCCTAGCCTACCTAAATATTATGCGGCGCCTCCGAGTACTATTGCACCAGAGAAACCCTTTGCAGAGAGCACCCCCAACAAACCTATCTTCACAACAAGCCGGTCCTCGACACCCTCCCCCCGCGCGCATGGCGGCTTGGCTCCGGCCGTCGCAGCGCGCCCTCGCGAGTCATCAGAGCGAAGCACCCACCCTACAAGCAAGCCTACAAGCACCGCGGGGCCAAGATGAAACCTAGACGGTGATTTGAAGCTAAACAACGACCCCTAGTTTGTTGCCCACATAGGTGGGCAAACCTCCATGGCGGTGTGCCTTCTCCAACGAACTAGGCCTACGACGAGTATAATGGATCGGGTAAGAGAAACATGAGCTTACCTCGAGGCTAGCTACGGTGATGGATAAGATGGGGAAGCGATGAGGCGACCGGGCCACGTGCACCCGCACCGCACGGCGATGCTCCGAGCGCGGCATCAACACGTCAGCCCATCACCGGTTATGGTCCAGGCCAAGCCGAGGCGAGCACCAGATAGAGGGGTCAATGGTGAGTTTGTACGGCCACCAAATGAACTACAACGGTGACAAGAGACTCAGCGTAAACCAAACCAAGACACGACGGTGCAACGGACCGGCGGGGAGCAAAACTCGAAATTGGCCAGCAATAAAGCTTGGTTGTGCCCTGGTGCGGGATGGGTTGTGAGCTAGCTTCCACACCTAGCTACTAGGGCATTGAATCAAGGTGTGGTGCCCCGTGGAGCGCGAATTTAACTCGCGGAGCGGTGCGGTTCCATCGGCGGCGATGGCAGGCGGGTAGTGGCTCTGTGACAATGGTAACAACGTGATGGGACAGCGGAGACAGGCAGTGGCTCGGCAGTAGGTGGATCGAGTGGTCGAGACGGGCGCCACGTCGGCTAAAGCTGTGGCTCTTGGCTGGTAGTAGCCATTGGCCTCGCGCAAGGGAGCGCACGTGCAGCGGCACCACAACGCGGCAGCACGACTTGGTGCGCATGGCTCAGGCATGGACACGACACAGCACCGAGAGCGGCAACAACAACGATAGCCCGTGGCGCAGCGTGCAGCCAGAGCCAGCGAGGGAGGCCAGCAGAGCAGCGGCCACGGCCAGGAGCGGCCAGCCCATGATGGCGTGCTCACGTGGTTACTGGTGTACTCAGGCCGAGAGCCTAGAATGACATCTTGCACGCTTCTTAAAGCAGCCCAAAGTTCACTTACTAGCTCGACAAAAACTCCACCAAGTCCACGAACCCCAAATTGGCACTATCGACTTGCTAACGAAGCAATTGTCGTCGCCACTGGATGCCCCGAGAGGAAGTTGGGGAGGCGCCAAGGTAGGTTTGTCGCACCAAACGGTAGTTCACGAACAGAGCGGCAACGGCATAGCTAAAACGCGTTCTGACATAGTTCGGACACTACATGCGTGAACATCGCAACTCAAACGCAACCACAACCTTCACCACGCTCAAGTTCACACCTCGATGCACCCAATCGTGCAAAAACATAGGTGTGTTGCTTAACCAATTTTGTTGGAATTTAAATGCCAAAAACGACATTGTCTATCATTTCCGATTTAGAAAAGTTAAGGGTTCAGTTTGATCTACAACTTTTAACACTTTAGCCATAATTTTCAAAGGGTCTTGTCGGTGTTTTGGACCGGGGGGTCCTCAACCAACTCGTGAATTTGTTCTGCATGTTCCTGATCCCGGATGGTGATGCAAAGAGACACAAGGCTTATACTGGTTCGGGCAATCCGTGCCCTACGTCCAGTCTAGGAGATTGATCTCGTATTCCTTGCACCGAAGTGCTTGGAGTAGGGGGTTACAAGCTAGGTGAGAGAGGGAGCTAGTCCCAGGTCTCGGCGGGGAGCGATGTGGGCTGCTTGAGACGTAGCTCTCAAGCGGCAGGGAAGTGTGCGTGTTATAGGGTGTTGTTCTTCGTGAGAACCTATCTCCTCCGTCCCCCCTAAATGGCCCAAGTCCTTTCCTTTTATAGTTGAAGGGAGGACAAGGACAGTACATGTGCTAACTATACGGCGTCGTGCGAATAGAGGCGGCGTGTTCGAACCCTGTAGCCTGTTCCTGTGGCGGCGTGGTCATCGGAGTGGTCCGTCCTTGGAGTACTTGGGTGGCGTGCTGGTCACATCCGATCCTGTGCGTCGTGGGAGCTCCAGGGCTGCCTCGGAGCGGGTGCGGCGGTCAGCGTGCGGGTCACTGTGGATTGACTGTACGCGAGGCCGAGGCTCGGTTGGTGCCGAGGCTGAATCGCAGTGGGGGGTCTCGGCAGACGTGAATCCCGAGATAGTCGAGACCCTGGTGCAGAGTGCCGAGGCCCAGAGGGAGCGGTTGATCTGGTGTGCTGGTTCGGAGGCGATGATGACCCGGGCCAGGCTGCCCATGTTGTGTTGTTTTCGAGGCGGGGGTTACGGGGCACAGTGTAGTGCGGGCGCTGATCGTGGGCACAGCGCCAGAATACAGTGGCCGGTAATCCCCGCCATGCCTTGTCTCAGCCGGTATGGCGCTGATGCGACTTCTTGTCCCGTCGGCCTCTCCGCGGTGTCGAGCCGTCGTCCGACTGAGATTGCGGGAGTGGTTGACGCATTAATGGGACGTGACATGCTGTCGAGAAGACCGGTCGAGGCGGGAGCGACAGGTTGTGGTTAAGCCAGCCTCGAGCGATACGGAGGATAGCAGTCTCATCCGAGGCTGTACGCACGGGGCCTCGGGCGAGACGGAGATTGGGTTCCTTGCCGAGGCCTTCCGTGAGAGGCCTCGCGTGGGGCGGAGATTGTGTCCGAGCGCCGAGACCTCCCGTGAGAGGCCTGAGGCGAGGCGGAGAGCCTGGTGGGCTCGGACGGGGCCGGTGATGAGCCCATGGCTTACCCTCTAGCTTTGTTGTTGATGGGATTTGAGTGACTCTTTTGGTGTACGCTTGGGGTACCCTGTTTTATAGTACCCGACAGTAGCCCCCGAGCCTCTGGGGGGAGTGGGTGCACTCTCCCTGAGGGTTTATCGAGACTTGGCTTGCAGCCGCTCCCGTAGGGATTGTGTTTTGCTTCTTGAGGTTTCGGTGGGTGCGCGCGAGCGCACCCGCCGGGTGTAGCCCCCGAGGCCCTGGAGGAGTGGATTTACTCCTCCAGGGGCTTTTTTCGTTTTCGTGTTTAAGTGAGGAGTTTTTATCGTATTTGCCGAGCCCACAAGTGCGAGTCCGGGTCGCGGGGGTCTCGGCAAGGTTGTAGGAAGAGCCCCCTAGCCTCCGCATGGAGCAAGAGGTCCGTCAGGGGTTCCCCTGGCTTTTTGTACGACCCTCACGCTTCCTTTTCGCTCAGAAGGAGGGGTGGAATGTGCCAGGCTACCCTCGATGGGCACGAGCGTTAGCACTTCCGGTGAGCTGTTATCGGGTAAGTCCGAGTGGAGGCCCGTGCCCCGTTCGCTAGGGGACGGCTAGCGGTCTAGAGACACACTCCAAGAGTACCAGAGGGTTTCTCTAGTGGGTGCCGAGGCCATTCGCTGGGCCTCGGTGGCTCGGTGCCTCCCTAGGGTGGGATCCCATTCGGAGACCTCCCTACCGGTCTCGGACACGACTTAGGGCACCCCGAGCGATTATTTGCTCGGGCCTCGGCCATTTGTGGGCTCGCCCATAGTCATCCCTGACTCTGTTGCCCTGGGGCGGCTGTCGAAACCTCAGGGGGCCCAGCCTTCGAACCCCTGGACCGTAATGAGCTCGGTGCCCTTTATCATATTTGTAACGAAGCTTCTAGCGCGGGCTTAGGTCGCTTGTCTTTGTCATGGGTGCAGGAGGAGGCCCCAAGCCTCCGCCCAGAGCGAGAGGGCGGTCAGGGGTCCCTTGGCTTTTTTGTTTGACCCTCACATATCCTTTTCGTTCGGACGGAGGGGTTGTTTGCCGAGCCCATTCGGGTGCGAGCCTAGGCCGCTGGGTCTCGACAAGGTTGCAGGAAGAGCCCCCTAGCCTCTACACGGAGCGAGAGGGCCATCGGGAGTTCCCCTGGCTTTTTTGTACGCCTCTCGCGTGTGAGGGTTTGTTTGTCGAGGCCCCTTTGGGCGCGAGCCTAGGTCGCGGGGTCTCGGCAAGGTTGCAGGTAGAGCCCCCTAGCCTCTACACGGAGCAAGAGGTCCGTCAGGGGTTCCCCTGGCTTTTTGTATGACCCTCGCGCTTCCTTTTCGCTCGGAAGGAGGGGTTGTCTCGCCGAGCCCCCTCGAGTGCGAACCGGGGTTGCTAGGTCTCGGCAAGGTTGCAGGAAGAGCCCCCTAGCCTCTGCACGGGGCAAGAGGTCCGTCGGGGGTTCCCCTGGCTTTTTTGTACGACCCTCACGCTTCCTTTTCACTCGGAAGGAGGGGTGGAATGTGCTAGGCTACCCTCAGTGGGCACGAGCGTTGGCACTTCCGGTGAGCTGTTATCGGGTAAGTCTGAGTGGAGGCCCGTGCCCCGTTTGCTAGGGGATGGCTAGCGGTCCAGAGACGCACTCCAAAAGTACCGGAGGGTTTCTCTAGTGGGTGTCGAGGCCGTTCGCTGGGCCTTGGTGGCTCGGTGCCTCCCTACGGTGGGATCCCATTCAGAGACCTCCCTGCCGGTCTCGGACATGACTTAGGGCGTCCCAAGCATTTCGCTTGCTTGGGCCTCAGCCCCGTATAGGCTCGCCCGCAGTCGTCCCTGACTCTATTGTCCTGGGGCGGCTGTCGAAACCCCTAGAGGCCCAGCCTTCGAACCCCTGGACCGTAATAGGCTCAGAGCCCGGTTCCTTCATCTGAAAGGAATAGGGCGGGGGGAATATCTTCCCCATCGGCTCAGCAATGGGTGGCGCGCCTTTTGAGGCAGTTTCCTAGGGAGGCGAAACAACGCCTGCTGCCGTAGTGGCCGAGCGCGACGTGGTGGATGGGACGTAACTGTCCCCGCAATTAATGAGAAAGAAGTGGGCGCGTGGGCGGTAAAATCGGATCGTGGTTAACCGCGCCGGATCGAGGGGAAACTTCCCCGATTTCATCGCCCGTTCGTTTCACCTTACCCCTGCATAAATACTCAAAGAGTCTCACCCCTCCTCACCTTACCTTGCCTACGTTAGCTCTGCCTCCATCGAGCCATCGCTAGAGCAGCGGGTGCCGGGAAGAAGAAGGGAGAAGAGCGAGCCAGGGAGAAAGCGAGAAAGAACGAGAGAGTGAGAGAGAGAGAGAGAGAGAAAAACTCACCACCGCATCCGATCCCTCCACCGCACTCATGGCCGGCGACATCGTTGTCATCGAGGCGAACCCTTGGGATCCTTCCGACATTACCGTGGAGACGCTCCAGTCGCTCGTCGACGATGGACTCCTTCATCCGATGACAGACCCCAATAGGCCAGAGTGGATCACTCCGTCGGGCGAGCCGAAGCCGAGGCCTCGTGACGGTTACATTGTGAGCTTCGTCTCCTTTCACGAGCGCGGCCTCGGCATCCCGGCGGATCGGTTCATGCGGGCGCTCCCGCATTACTATGGCGTGGAGCTCCACAACTTCAACCCCAACTCCATCGCACAGGCGGCCATCTTCGTTGCCGTCTGTGAGGGGTACTTTGGGATTGCTCCCCATTGGGAGTTGTGGCTCCATCTCTTCCGGGCGGGGCATACCACTAAGCCAACGAGGACATCGGGCACGAGGAAAGCGACGAGGGCTAGCGGCTGCACTCTCCAAGTGCGCCAGGACCGCCAGCACCTCTACATCCTGGCCCAGCTCGCATCTTCCAATCGTCGATGGTACACGAGCTGGTTCTACCTATGCAACGATGACGGCAGACTTCCCCCCTACACTGGGCGGATTGTGGGGAGCTGCCCGGAGAGGTAGAAGTATGGTGTCTCGAGGGAGGATCAACCCAAGCTGCAGCCGCTTCTGGAGGGGCTGGAGAGGCTGCGAGGCCATGGCCTTACTGTGGCCATGGTCGTGGATGCCTTCCACCGCCGGAGGGTGCTGCCGCTGATGGCTCGGCGGCGGCGCCTGTTCGAGATGAGGCCGGGCGAGCCAAACGAGGGCATCCGAATGTCCTCCTCCGCCCTTTCTGATGAGGAAATTCTTCGCTAGGTGGGGGAGATAGTGGAGGTGAAGCTGAGGGGCGGCAACCTGACCCCCATCGCGATGCGTCCATCGTGGGGGTTCCTCTCACTGGTAAGTTGCGCGCCGCTCAGCCCCCTAGCCTCCTCCATTTCTTTTTACTTCTCGTTACCTTACGCGTGTTCGCCGTTCCTGCAGGGGATGAGGGATGTGCGCGCCTCTCCACCGCCCGTTCCCGAGGACACGAGGCGGCGGGCGATCAACCGGGCGCACGCCGAGGCGCAGAAAAAGCGGAAAGACGCCAAGGTGGTGAAACGCACAAAGAAGATCCTCGCACGCAAGGAACTGGATAAGCGCCGCCGGCAGCAAAGGAAGGATGGCCTCCCGTTGGAGGAATCCCCATCGTCGTCGCTATCGATGGAGGACTCAGACGGGGATGACGAGGGCAAGATGAGGCGGGGTCCCCTGGACCATCTCCCTGACGTAGGGGAGACGGTGCCCGGGGCATCGGCCAGCGGCCCGACGCTCCCAGGAGGAGGAGGAGCAGACCCGAGGTCAGCAATTGCCAGCTCTGGGGCCGAGGCCGACATGCCCGAGGTGCGGGCGTTGGGCAAACGCACCGTCAGCTCGGTGGGCTCGGCGGTGGCGGTGGAGCAAGTGGCGGCGGAGGCGACGCAACTGCCCCCACAGAGGACCGAGGGGGCGCCGGGGTCCGTTGAGGACCAACCGGCGCTGATGGACACGGAGGCCATGCCTTTGCCGCCGCCACCGCCTTTGCGGACAAGGGTCGCCGTGGCGAAGCGGTTGCCGCCCCGCTCGAGGTGGGTGTATTTTAGGTGGGGTCGCAGTGCCTTCCATTCGTTCTTTTGTCTTGTGCTGACCCTGTGATCGTCTTGTTCTTAGCCGGAAGCGGCCTGCGGAGGTGCCTACCTTGGCGCCCCTTAAAGCGCTCAAGGTTAACCCCGGCTCCACCGCCCACTGGGTGGCGAAGGCGCAAGACGCCCTGCAACGTGGCGCGGCGTTGGTGAGGGTCGACCCAAAGGAGCCGGACACCCAAGGAGGGGCTATCGAGGTGGCCCTAGCACAGGCGGGGGAGGGGTGCCTCCGCCCCACGATGGCGAGGCCCGTGGGTCGGATGCGGTCGTGGTTCCCTTGGCTGCCGAGTCCACCGGGACCGAGGTCCCCGGGGCTTCACAGGCCGGGGCGACGGAGGCTGCGGCGCCCCGGACCATCGAGGCCGCTGAGGCAGGCACCGGAGCCCTCGCGGCCGCCGAGGCCACGATGGCGGAGGCCAGAGCCCCTGAGACCACCGAGGCCGCGATGGCGGAGGCCGGAGCCCCCGGGACCACCGAGGCCACGATGGCAGAGGCCGGAGCCCCCGGGACCACCAACACTGACGTGACCATGGCGGGGCTGCCGGCCTAGGAAGTGGAGATGAAGGCGGCAGAGGCCTTAGCGGCACCCTTGGTTCAAGGCCCGCCGCTGTTGCGGGAGAGCGCCCAGGAGGTGGAGGTCCTTCCGATCTCCTCCGACGATACTTCCCGGGCGTAGGAGATGGCCGGCGCTGAGGTGGTCGGTGTCGTGGAACAGCCGGTTCCGACCCCGGGCGAGGGAAGCTCGGCCCTTGCGCGAGTACGACCCGAGCCTCACGGGTGGGATCACCCGCGTGTCCTGTGGCAGAGTCGGGATGACCCTGGGGCGGAGCCTCTGTTTGCCCTTGAGGACGCGGCCGAGGGCGGCCGCTAGGACACGTTCGAGCAGTACTGCCAGCTGGTGGAGCGGTCTCTACGGACGGCGCTGTCCGTGGTGGCCAACGATTTGCCCGGAGTCGCCCAGGTTTGTGCTTTCTTTTCCCACGCAGTGGTCTTTTTCCGAGTTTTCTTTGTAGGGATTGACCCCTGTTCTATTTCCCGTAGGAGCTCGAGACCCGATCTCTTGGGAAGTCAGTCTTTCTCCACCGGGAGAGGGATGTCTGGGATCAGCTTCAGCGGCAGAAAGGCCTTCTGGCAGGCGCCAACGAGCTTCTGTCGGCATGGAGCGCAGAGGTGGAGGACCTCCGCCTTCGTTGTGCCGACACGAAGGTCGAGGCGGCCACGGCCCAGGGTCAACTCGCCCCTCTGGCGGCGCGGGTCAAGGAGCTAGAGGAGGAGCTCACCCGCGCGGCCAGTGATCGTGATGCCTTCAGGTCTTGATCCATAGAAGCTGCGGCCTCGGCCACGGCTCTTGCTGGGTAGCTAGGGGCGGAACAGAATGTGCACCAGCTAACGAAATGTGCTTTGGATGAGGCCCTTGCAGCGGCTGAGGCCTCGCGAACTGAGGCTGTGGTTTGGAGGGGAAAGGCCGAGGGTGAGTTGCTAGTCCCCTGGTTTTATTCGCTTTTTCTCATGTTCGGTCCCAAACTTCCTGGTGTGACGTAGAGCTGGGGAGTGAAGTTTCCAGGGCGGCCGAGGCTTCTCGGGTCGAGGCCCAGCGCCTGAAGGAGGAGGCCGAGGCCTCTCGGGTCGAGGCCCGACGCTGGGAGCTTAAGGCCAAGGGTGAGTTCCGTAGGCTTTCGTCCCTATTTGGCTTGTTTTCTTCTGCGCTCAATCCCGTTTCGTTTGCTGTGACGCAGAGTCAGAGGCGGAGGTTACTCGGGCAGCCGAGGCTTCCGGTGCGGTGCAGGCGGTGCTCGATACCGAGATCGGGGAGCACGAGGTGCTGAAGAGTGCCGCCCGCACCACCTGCGAGGCCTTGGAGGTCGAGGGGGTTCAGTCGGGCAGCTCCCTTGGGAGCCGTCTGATTGTACTGAGCGGTCAAGTGCGTGAGCGGCTCCGAGGAGCGCTGCACACAGGCGTCAAGCGTGCACTGGCCGTCATTGCCTCACACTACGTCGGTGTTGACCTTCAAGCCATCAGCGATGGTTACGTCTTGCCTGATGATGACGATGAGGCCGACGAGGTGGTGACGAAGCTGTTGGAGGCGGCGGAAGGCCCTAGCACCGCGCTGGCAACGTTGTTTGAAGAGGAGGTGGTCCCTCCCCCGCCATCTGCCGATGCCGGAGGTCCTGAGCCTTGACCTGGGCCCAGGCGGCCATGTAAATAGAGTAGGAATTAAATTTGCATCGTAACGCTTGTGGCCGTCGAGGCCTCTCTTTTTAAAGTACTCGTGTTTCTTTAATCGCTTGTCTTGTATTTCCGAGCCTCTGCCCTCTTGTTGTCTCTGATCTGATTTCTTTGCAAAAAACCTCTTTGGAGCCTAAGCCGTTCCCTGGGCGAAAGGTGGTGAGGGAGCGCCGTAGCCCAGAGGCCTAGGCCGTCTCACGACTCAACCGGCCTTCTGGCCTTGAGGCGGGCTTTTGGTCCTTGGGTTTTCCGCAACCGATTCGTCAGAGCGTGCTAGAGGGTTTGGCGTAGGAATTTTTTCAAAAAACGACTAAAAAATGGCGCGTGGGACTTTAGGGGGAATCCCCCATCTAGCCCCCGAGGGAGATTCGGTTCTGCGGAGGCAGAGTCGAGTCTCCCTTATAGTGTCATCGTATTGCCGAGACCAATCGATAGGCTCGGGGAATTTGTCGAGAAATTAGAACAACTAAAAAGATGGATGCTCCGCGGTGCTAGCAGCCTCGGCATCCACCTCCTTCCCCCGGGAAGTATCATCGGAGGAGATCGAATGGACCTCCACTTCCCGGGCGCCCTCCTATGACGGCGGTGGGTCTTGGACCGAGGGCGGTACCAAAGCTTGCCCCGCCTTCATCTTCGCATCCTGGCCCGCTGGCTCCACCATGCCCAACTGGCCTCCGCCACCTCGGCCTCGGCAGCCCGAGGAGCCCCGACGTCCGCCACTTCGGCCTCCGAAGCCCTGAGGGCCTCGGCCTCCACCGCCTTAGCCTCAGAAGTCCTAAAGGCCTCGGCTTCGGCCTTGGTGGCCTCAGCGACTGAGGGCGCCTTGGCTTCCTCAGACTCATGGGCGTCGGCCTCACGGGGCGTAGGCTCCTCCTCCTCCACTTGCTTCGTGGCCGCCTCGGTAGCCTCTCCCTAGGCGACCGGTCCTTCGGGTCGGCCCTCGCCGACACCGCTCCACGTTGTATGGCGGCTTGCGCCTCCACCACCCATTAGGCGGTGGAGCTGGTGCTCACCTTGAGCGCCTTACATGGCGCCAGGGCGGGCGCTTCCGCCTGACGCTTTCGGCTAAAGGCAAAGCACTGACAAGGTCAGCATACGACCAAGGGACAACCGGGAGATGCTGTAACTCCACTGACAAAACACTTACCTCGAACGGGGACACAACCGCTTCTACACTGCATCCCTCGTCCTCTGCAACGGCGGCGGCGGTGGTGGAGGCATGGCCTCCGTGTCCGCCGGTGCCGGCTGGCCCTCGCCGGACTCCGGTGCCCCCTCGACCCTCTACGGAGGTGGTTGCGTCCCCTCGCCGCCGCCTGCTCCAACTCCGCCGTCGAGCCCACTGGGTTGATGGCATGCTTCCCTAACGCCCATGCCTCGGGCGTGTCGGCCTCGGCCCTGGGGCGGGCGATCGCCGGCCCCGAGGCGTCCTCTCCTCCTCCTCCTGGAAACATTGGGCTGCTCGCCGACGCCTCGAGCGCCGTCCTCCTGACGTCAGGGAGATGGTCCAAGGTACCCCGCCCTACCTCGCTCTCGTCGTCGTCGCTCAAGGAATCTGACAACGATGGTGATGGAGACGGCTCCACTGGGAGACCATCGTGCCTCTGCTGCCGACGACGTTTCTCTAGCTCTTCGCGCTCAAGGTTCTTCCTCTTGCGCCTTGCCTCCTCGGCATCTTTCCGCTTCTTCTACACCTTGGCATGCACCCTGTTCACCGCCCGCCGCTCTGCGTCCTCGGGAATGGGCGGCGGGGAGGCTCGCACATCCCTCATCCCCCTGCAGGAACGGTGAACGCCAACAAGGGAACAGGAAAATGCAAGGAGCAAGGAGGCCTCGGGGGCCGCAGCGGCGCGTGACTTACCAGAGAGAGGTATCCCCACGACGGGCGCATCCAGAATGGGGATAGACCACTACTCCTTAGCCGCCCCTCCACCGTCTCTCTCACCCGACGTAGAATCTCCTCGTCGGAGAGGGCGACGGCGGACATCCGGATGCCATCGATCAGCTCGTTCAGTGTCATCTCGAACAGGCGCTATTGCCGAGCCATCAGCGGTAGCACCCTCTGGTGGTGGAAGGCCACCACGACCATAGCCGTGGTAAGGCCACGGCTGCGTAGCCTCTTAAACGCCTCTAGAAGCGGCCGCAGCTTGGGCTGATCAACCACCGGGACACCGTACCTCCACTTCTCCGGCTGGCTCTCCACGACCTGCCCGGTGTAGGGGGGAAGTCCACCGTCGTCGTTGTAGAGGTAGAACTAGTTGTTGTACTAGCGACAATTGGACGACGCGAGCTGGGCCGGGATGTAGAGGAGCTGCCGGTCTTGGCGCACTTGGAGAGTGCAGCCGCCGGCCCTCATCGCCTTCCGCGTGCCCATCGTGCCCGTCGGCTTGGTGGTGAGCCTCACCCAAAAGAGGTGGAGCCATAGCTCCCAGTGGGGGGCAATTCCCAGGTACCCCTCGTAGACGGCGATGAAGATGGCCGCCTACACGATGGAGTTGGGGTTGAAGTTGTGGAGCTCCACGCCATAGTAGTGCGGGAGCGCCCGCATGAACCGGTCCGCCGGCAGGCCGAGACCACGCTCGTGGAAGGCCACGAAGCTCATGATGTAGCCATCGCGCGGCCTCGGCTCCGGCTCGCCCCCGGAGCATTCCACTCCGGTCTGTTGGGGTCGGTAACTGGGCGGAGGAGGCCATCGTCGACAAGCGACTACAGCTCCACCGTGGACACGTCGGACAGACCCCAAGGATCCGCCTGAATGACAACAGCGCCGTCGGCCATGAGTGCGGTGGAGAATGCGGCTACGGTGGTAAGGCGAGCTCTCGCTATCCCTCTCTCTCTCTCTCTTCCTCCCCCTTCTCCCTTCTTCTCCCCGGCGCTCTCTGTTCTTAGCAACGGCTCGAGGGCAGAAAAGGCGAATGCAGGCAAGGTAAGGAGGAGAGGGGCGAGGCTCGTCATGTATTTATACAGGAAGGGGGCGAAACAAACGGGCGACGAAACTGGGGAAGTTTCCCTCAGATCTGGCGTAGTTAATCCGGATCCGATTAAACCGCCCACGCGTCCACCTTTTCCTTATTACTCGCGCACGCACAGTAACATCCCATCCGCTGACATCGCGTCGCATCTGACCGCAGCGAAGGCAGGCGCCATTGTCTCTCCAAGAAAACCGCCTCAAAAGGCGCGCCCGTCATTGTCCGCCGATGGGAGGGAATATCCCCCACCCGATTCCTTTCAGACTAAGGAACTGGGCACCGAGCCCATTACGGTCCAGGGGTTCGAAGGCTGGGCCCTCGAGGGTCTCGACAGCTGCCCTAGGGCAATAGAGTCAGGGATGACTATGGGTGAGCCCGTACATGGCCGAGGCTCGAGCAAGCGATCGCTTGGGATGCCCTAAAGTCATGTCCGAGACCAGCAGGGAGGTCTCTGAATGGGATCCCACCGCAGAGAGGCACCGAGCCCCTGGGGCCAATCGAATAGCCCTGGGACCCACTAGAGAAGCCCTATGGTACTTTTAGAGTGTGTCTCTAGACCACTAGCCGACCCCTATCAAATGGGGCACGGGCCTCCACTCAGACTTACCCGATAACAGCTCACCGGAGGTGTCACTGCTCGCGCCCACCGAGGGTAGCCTGGCATACTCCACCCCTCCTTCTGAACAAAAAGGATGCGCGAGGGCCGCACAAAAAACATAGGGAAACTCCTGATCGTCCTCTTGCTCCGCGCAGAGGCTCGGGGGCTCTTCCTGCATACACGCCAAGGCCCAGCAATCCGAACTCGCTCTCGGGGGCTCGGCAAAACGCAATAAAAAGGCACCGAGCCCGTTACGGTCCAGGGGTTCGAAGGCTGGGCCCCCGAGGGTCTCAACAGCCGCCCTAGGACAACAGAGTCAGGGATGACTATGGGCGAGCCCGTACATGGCCGAGGCCTGAGGAAGCGATCGCTCGGGATGCCCTAAGTCGTGTCCGAGGCCAGCAAGGAGGTCTCTGAATGGGATCCCACCGCAGGGAGGCACCGAGCCCCTGGGGCCCATCGAACGGCCCTGGGACCCACTAGAGAAGCCCTCTGGTACTTTTGGAGTGCGTCTCTGGACCGCCAGCTGACCCCTATCGAATGGGGCACGGGCCTCCACTTGGACTTACCCGATAACAGCTCACCGGAGGTGTCACTGCTCGCGCCCACCGAGGGTAGTCTGGCATACTCCACCCCTCCTTTCGAACAAAAAGGATGCGTGAGGGCCGCACAAAAAAAAGACAGGGAAACTCCTGATCGCCCTCTTGCTCCGCGCAGAGGCTCGGGGGCTCTTCCTGCAACCAAGCCAAGACCCAGCGACCCAAACTCGCACTCGTGGGCTCGGCAAACGCGATAAAACCCCTCGCTCAATATGAGAAAAGCCCCTGGAGGAATAAATCTACTCCACCAGGGCCTCGGGGGCTACACCCGGCGGGTGCGCTCGCGCGCACCCACCGAGGCCTCAAGTATGAAACACCATTCCGCCAGGAGCTGCCCCGAGCCAAGTCTCATCAAAACCTCAGGGAGAGCGCTCACACTCTCCCCGAGGCTCGGGGGCTACTATCGGGTACCATAAAAAGGGGTCCCCTAAGCAAAAACCGAAAAAATCGCTTAGACCCTGTAACAATCGAAGCCAAGAGACAACTACTGGCTAACCCCCACCTTGTCCGAGGCTCGGCTGGACCGCCCGGCCCACCTCGAATAGTATCCCAACTCGCCCGAGGCCCCGCCCGTAAAGCCTCGGACGAGGTGCTGATTCTCAGCCTCGCTCGAGGCCCCGCCCGTAAGGCCTCAGACGAGGTGCCGATTCTCTGCCTCGCTCGAGGCCCCGCCCGTAAGGCCTCGGACGAGGTGCCGATTCTTCGCCTCGCTCGAGGCCCCGCACGTAGGGCCTCGGATGAGGTACCGATTCTCCGTCTCGCTCGAGGCCCCGCCCGTAAGGCCTCGGACGAGGTGCCGATTCTCCGCCTCGCTCGAGGCCCCGCCCGTAAGGCCTCGAACGAGGTGCCGATTCTTCGCCTCGCTCGAGGCCCCACACGTAGGGCCTCGGACGAGGTACCGATTCTCCGACTCGCTCGAGGCCGGCTCGACAGCTACCCCGTCACCGCCGCCTCAACCGAGACGTCACGTCCAACTAGCGCGTCCAACCACTCCCGCGATATCAGCCGAACGACGGCCTGGTACAGCGGAGTGGTCGACGAGATGGGAGTCACATCAACGCCACGCCGTCCGGGACAAGACGGGGCGGGGGTTACCAGTCGCTGTGCTCGGCGCTGTGCCCATGACCAACGCCCGTGCTGCACTGTGCTGCCTAACCCCACCTGCTCCGAGGACAGCGCAGCGTGGAGAGTCATGTCCGAGTCCCTGTAGCCTCGGAATCAGCGCACAAGACCAACTGCTCTCTCCGAGCCTCGGCTACCCGCTTCCGCACCCCTATAGCCTCGGGACTCGCGCCCGCCGAGCCCCCCACGATGGTTCGGCCTCTGCACATACAGCGACCGGCACGTCGTCCACAGCACGTGCCATGCCCTGCGTCAAGCTATCACAGGAGCTCCCACGTCGCACAAGATCGAGCGTGACCGGCGCGTCGCTCCAGTATATCAAAGACAAGACCGCTCCGTCGACCATGCTGCCACGGTGACAAGCTACAGGGCTCGGACACACCACCTCCGCTCACAAAACGCCGCGTGACGAACACATGTATCGCCCCTGTCCCCCCTTCAACTATAAAAGGGAGTGACTGTGGCCGTTTCTAGACACACGAACACAGGCACGGACGCACGCACAAACGGAGACATCGCACGCACACACGCGCAAGCAACGCGCAACACTCTGTAATACGCACACTCCTCCGCACTGCCTGAGATCAACATCTCAAGCAACCCACACCGCTCCACGCAGAGATCTGGGACTAGCTCCCTCTCTCGCCCTGCTTGTAAACCCCTACTACAAGCACCTCGGTGCAAGGAATACAAGATCGATCTCTCAGACTGGACGTAGGGCACCTATAGCCTGAACCAGTATAAACCTTGTGTCTCTTTGCATCACCATCCAGGATTAGGGACACGCAGTACATTTTCACTAGTTGATTGAGGGCCCGCCGGTCCAAAACACCGACAATTTGCATCATTCGCTTGTTTCTCTCGCTCTGCTTTCTAACAAACATGTCGATGAAATTAAGTTCAGTGGCGCAAAAATTATTTTATTGGTAGGTGCAGAAAGAAATATTAATATGTTCAACTGTAAGGTACACCATGCATGTGTCCTTAATTAGCTGCCATATGCAACTAATCACGGATCGTGTTGGTAAACATGCATCATTATGTCTTAATCTCGCCGCAAGGCAGTATGATAATCCCCAATACAATGGAGGCCATTAAGCAGAGAATGGGCAACTGAATTCTTGCTTCTGGCTATATATGGTCAAGACGAACCACATAGTGTATCCCATCTCTGTAGACTGACTCCAACGAAGCTATCCAAACCCAAAAATGAGTCTTGCACAGTGCTTTGCCTGTCATATTATCGGCTCCAACGGATCACCCATTCATACGACGCATTTTGGCTACCGGCGCAAAGGAAACCCAAAAAAGCGTCGCCTCTCTCCTCACTACGCAAATCCCCGATGGTGGAACGGCACCCGCGTCGCCGTCGCCGTCGCCTCCGCAGCACCGCGGGATTCCCCCTTGGCGCGCCCCTTGGCACCATTGCCCTGGCTCCGAGCCGAGGGGCCGGACGTGCCTGCCGCCGGCTGCGAGGAGGCATTCGCCTCGGCAGGTCTCCAGGACTCCGGCATGGCTACTGCCGCCTCTGCGTCGAAGATTAGTGCTTCCGCGCTCACAAATCCCTCCCCTGCGTGAGATTGGGCGGTGCTGCTCGGCGCGGAACGCGCAGTGGGCCTCTGCTCTGCTGCTCGCCCTCGTATGGTTGTTGCCTACCACCTCCTAGCTCATGCATACCAGCAGCGCCTCACTCACCTGCCACGGCCCAATAATTGCACACACATTCAGCAGCGGATTCGTCTCAGTGCAGGTGGGAGGTAGAGTTTGGATGCGAACTTGCGAAGAAGTGGTAGTATGGCTGGTTGGAGAAGCAACAAACCGAGCAGGAAAAAAGGTTGGCACCTGGCGGCCATGGAAGGCACCTGGCGGCCGGCGCGAGTGGTGGAGAAGAGCTCGATTTGGGGACGGGAAAGCTCGATTCGGCGGTGGGGAAAGTCGATTCGGAGGCAGGGAAGCTCGATTCGAGCGCCGAGAGGCTCGATTCGGGCTCCTGCGAGCTGGAGAAGAAGGCCGGCGGAGGTCGTGCTTGCCGGCTTGCTCGTGCTCGTGCTTGCCGGCGTGCGCGTGAAGGCCGGTGTGCTTGTGCTTGCCCGCCGTTGCTCGTCTGCTGCTAGTGCTTGCCGGCGTGCTCGTGCTTGCCGGCGGAGGTTGCGTGCTCGCGTGCGTGCTTGCGGTGGAGGTCGCGGCGGGGGATTGCAATCGCTACTTTTGCATACGCTGTTGGAGGAGACCTGTTCTGGGTGCCGGACTCGGGCCACTGTGCGTGACCTAAATCGGTGAATGGGTCTCGGTTTGGGTACGTATCGTTGGAGACAGTCTTAAATCATGCTGCTAACAGTTGCTTGGCTGGTGAGCAGAGCCGATAAAGTCAGGCATGTGTTCCTTTCATCTACCAAACAAGAACGTACTAACGCTAGCGGCTAGTCCGTTGCGCAAGACCCAGAGCTAATTTGGAAACTCAAATCTTCTTGATCCCTTACTTCTTCCAGGATGAGAAATCCATGGGAAAATAATTTGAATAATTATTTTGTTCTTCATGGAGGGGTTTTCCATCCCTGGGTGTGCCTCTCCTTACTTTCAAATTAGCCCTAAGAGATGATGCAGTATTATATGTTATATATAATTAATATATCTATCTCTCTGGTAAGACTCGTGAGAAGGGGATGTCTTCTGGTTGACCTAAAGTTGGATCAGATTGCTATTGCTCAACTACTGCTGAAAGTTGGTTCCAACTACTAGTCCCCTGCAACAGAGAGAGCAGTAGCCAGCCAAGTCCCAACCATGATGTCCAGGCGTGCGTCCATGCTCCCTTGCCTTCCCACCAAGGCCCTGTTCGTTTTCGAAACACTGTTCCGGCTGATTTGTTGTGAGAGAAAAATATTGTTCTGACTGAATAAGACAAGCGAACGGGACCCAAGAATTCAGATAAGGTCACAAGAACATTTAATTTCCACAGAAATTGTTGACCCAATCTGCCCTATAAAAATATCAGCTCGCTTCAACTTTGTCGTTTAGAGTTTTGAGCAAGGCAGTTTGACCAAGAACGTACCCTTAATCTAGCCTTTTGAACCCCTACTGCTAAACTACTATTTATTTTGGCTCCTACCTGGTGTAGTAAAATATATACATTGTCGGATCTCAATTTTCTTCACTTGATTTTATTTCTTGCTATATATCTGGTGCAAAGGAATTGACAGCTATTTTGGCTGAATAAAAGGGGAAAATGGAGTAGCTGGAGTACGGTTGGTATAAATAAAGGAATTGACAGCTATGATCGAGGCCCTGTTTGGTTTCCATAAGTCAGGTGACTGAAAACCAGTGACTTATAAGTTATGCATGTTTGGTTGTAGATGACTTATAAGCTCATGCCTGTTAAGTGAAAGGTGTGGGCCCCACGCAGAAAGGGTGGCTTATAAGTTTTAAGCAGGGGTGAACCAGCTTATTTCTTATAAGCAGCGGTGACTTATAAGTTGGTGGTGTTTGGCAAAATTAGTCACTTATTTCACTTTTTAACTTATAAGTAGGTGATTTATTTGGAACCAAACATGCCCTTAAGTCGAGGAGCCGGTTTGCTCAAAAAAGTCTATAAGGGCATGTTTGGTTTCCATAAGTCAGGTGACTTATTAAGTCAGGCGATTGAAAACCAGTGACTTATAAGTCATGCATGTTTGGTTGTAGATGACTTATAAGCTCATTAAAGGTGTGGGTCACATGCGAAAAAGGGTGACTTATAAGTTTTAAGCAGTGGTGAACCAACTTAAAACTTATAAGCATGGATGACTTATAAGTTGGTGGTGTTTAGCAAAATAAGTCACTTATTTCACTTTTTAACTTATAAGTAGGTGACTTATTTGAAACCAAACATGCCCTAAGTAGCCTGCGCATCGCTTTCTGATATAGCTGAGCCGAGCCGCGCCCGTTAGACTCATGAAGGCCAGCACGGCAAGGCAATTGATGACGATGAACAGACCGAGCAACAGAATTCAGGGACCTCCAGGACGGCTCGGCCTCGACCCCTTGCGATTGCGATGGCTCTGACAGTGATCTGCAAACAGTGAGAAATGATTGTAAGTAGAAAAGTAGTAGCGATGATCCGGGAAAAAAAACGCATGCAGTAATTGGGCTACATACAGAGGAGCTAGCTACAAAGATACTGGACTACGACTTTGCCGTCGGAAAGTTTCCACACGCGTTTGGAGGAACTCGAGAAACGCTGGCCCGGGATGATTAACACGTGTACGTTACGTTCGTGATGCCATGGCAAAGGAAAGTTGCCAGGTCGCCTAGCTAAGCCTCCTGATTAAGCAATGGATCTGATCGGTCGTATTCGTAAACACGTGAGCTCATCATCAGCACAGCACCTAAAGATGACTGCTGGTGCTTTGAATCGAAGAAGTGTGTGTTATAACTGTATGAACACTAGGATCATAGATCTAGCCATAGACTGATTCTATTCGGGATAAAATAGACGCTGTACATCATAGTGCTTGTAAAACTAAAGAGACAGAGAGGGAAGGGGGAAGGTACCGAACCTGACACGGCAGAGGGGGAGGGTTCGGAGGCCGCCACCGGGTTCGTTGATGTAGTCTGCGCACGGGCAGCGACGGTTGGGGAAGACGTGTCGGAGATGCGGTGCCGGCGGTGAAGATGACGACGGCGCAGTGCTGTGGCGGAGGTACTTCCCGTCACTGGCCGCGCCCCTCACTTAAATCGGGTTTAGGGTTTGTCGGTGGGGAGGTCGGCTCAGGTCAACCTCGTGATTAGAGCCGCCGGCCCCACCTCTTTTTAGAGCTCAGGGTGACAGGGGCCCTCCAGCTATGGTGGGCTGGGCGCCCCTGATCAGAGCGCAAATCAAAGGCCCAACTAAACCGTTGCGTTCAGTTAGGTTAGAGATCAATCTAACAGTGTGTCACAGTGGACGCCATATAGCCTGTAGGCATAATAACGAGTGTTTTCGCCCCTGTGGAGCCTCTGAGTTGGTTCTTGGCACTGGCAGTGATGATGCATGATACAGTAGTGTCCAGGCCGTCCCCGGTGTTTTTATTGCGTCGATCGACGGCCACCAAACCCAATCGCCATCGGCTGCCTGCTGCGAGTGGCGTATGTATGCAAACATATAACCAAAGAGCAAAGAATACGTAACAATCGTCCGCAGGCCCAGTGACCGACCGGCCGATGCATACAGCACAGATTCTTCCACGCGCGGGTCTGCATCATCCATCACCTCTCGAAAGCTACCTTGAATTCCTGGGGTTAGTTGAGGTCTGGGGACGGGAGGGGAGGAGACCCTGCTTGCTCGTGCTCGGGCGCACAGCTCATCAGGCCGCGGTGCTTACCTCCTCCCTTACCTACCCATTGAGCTGCTAGCTGCACGTTGCAGCGGTGGAGTGGAGCACTGGAGTGGCTCGGACTCGGTTAGTGGTGGCAATGCATTGCGGCGCGCGGCCATTAATGGAGGCGCTGGGCCACTCCCAGGGATGGCGGATGACGACCGGCCGGCGCGCCAGCAGATCAACGTGCGCGTGCTGGAGCGCTTTGTGAGTTCGGTTACCTTGGACGACGACGTATCACGTACGCCTTGTCGCCATCCGCTCCTGTCGTGGACTCGTGCGGCCGCGGTCAGGGATCGTGACAGACATTGGCAGCTAGCCGAGAACTGGCCTCCGCCCGTGCCGTGGCCGTGCCCGGCGGCCGGTGCCGGCAGCATCAATCACCAGTAGGGAACCAAAATGGACTCTAGTCCCGGTATTTTTTGCGCTCGAGAGTAGAGAGACCTTTAGTCCCGGTTGGTGTCTCCAACCGGGACTAAAGGTCCCTGCCCAACGGCTACTGCGCTCGGCACAGTGGCAGGGGACCTTTAGTCCCGGTTGAAGACACCAACCGGGACTAAAGGTGGACCTTTACTCCCGGTTGGAGCCACCAACCGGGACTAAAAGTCCTCCAATACAAACCGGAACTAAAGGTAGACCCTTTAGTCCCGGTTGGTAACACCAACCCGGACTAAAGGATCCTTTAGTCCCGGTTGGTGGTCTCCCGATGGATTAGTTTAAAAGAGAAGCATCCCATCCATTGTTAGGTGTGTTGTGTCGGTGGGGTGGTAAGCTACGCGCAAGGCAATGCATGAAGTCTTGGGTTCGAATCTCACGAGACGCAGCGATGGGAGGCATTATTTTTTTTAAAGCTTTAGTCCCGGTTGGTGTTATGCACCGGGACTAAAGGCCCCATTTAGTCATGTGCCGCTGCTGCTTCTTTGACATATGACACAGGTTACTGTTTAAATAGGCCCTGTTTATTTCCAAAAATTTTTGCGCAGTACCCGTCACATCGAATCTTACGGCACATGCATGGAGTACTAAATGTAGACGGAAAAAAAAACTAATTGCACAGTTGGGTGAGAAATCGCGAGACGAAACTTTCGAACCTAATTAGTTCATAATGCACGCTTTCAGTTTTAACCTAGAGATGTCAATCTGGTGAACAGCGCACAAAGCGAACAACAATCAGTTCGACTGCCGTCTGGTCAAGGTCCTGGCGGAGACATGACTTCTAAGTCAGCTGAAGTCAGGTTGCATGGACGATGTATGTGCTCATAAGAGCAATCATAGCTGCAGCTGCCTATTGTATCTTGCAGCAGCACCACGGGAAGGTGGCATCTGATTTACAAAGGCATGGAGATCCGGTGGAAGCGGAAGTGCATGGTATGGAATTCCAGTGCTCATGACACCACTTGGAGCATGCGTTTGGTATGGAATTCCAGTGCCCATGACACCACTTGGAGCATGCGTTAAGTTAGTGGCGGATCCGCCCAAAGTGTTAGCTACAGCCTGTGGGGTGGTCATAAAAGGCTGTCTAAGGAAATTGTTTGTGGATGGTTGCGCAGCAGGTTGTGGTGACTGGTACATGGTTGCTGATGCAGGAAACCGCAAACCATGCTGCCATGATGCTTGATTTGCCTCTGTCATAGTTCTCCTGGGAGCACCTGATACAAAGTGAGAACACATCAATAGGTATGAACCTTTTTTTGTAACACAGGTATGAACAAAATTGATCTGTTATTCAAACCAACCAAAAATGACTGATGAGAACATAGCACATCCAAGCTAGGACAAGGTACATTATCATAAGCAAGAGAATCAGTGAAAAGGAGACGTGATTTGACGATGTTTTTGCTATGCAAGGAGTCTAATTCATTATCAAAACTATTTCAATCAAGAGTCAAAACATTATGCAATACTAACTCAAAAGGAAGTTTGTAACTACATGCAAAAATAGTCTATAAAAAAAACCAGAATGCCAACTACACCCTTTGGCTTGATGTGGGATTCCAGTGTTGCACTTTGCTAGTGCCATGAAGGGGTGACTATAAAGTGAGACTTCTTTGCCGCATCAAGATGAAATGTCAAACAGTTTCTGGAAGAATCACATATGTCAAAAGGAAAAGGTGCAAATTTTTCCCACCTATTCTTTTGATTTGATAAAAAAATAGTCGTACGGAGGGTTGTAAGAGCATATAGAGAGGCTAGAGTAGTTAGGCAACAAATTCAAGCAATTGGAGATGTTGAAGATTGGCTCTGTATTTACTATTTAGGTAAACTAAGTTCCATTCCTCCAATAAGCCAGCTAAGCACAAGACATGTGGTTTATGGAAATTTTTAGGATTAAGTCCACTTTTGACCCCTCAACTATCATGCTGGTCTAATTTTGACCCCTAACTACAAAACCGTCTAGTACCGGTACCCCAACTGTCAAAACCGTTCCCTTTTAGCACCTGGGCGGGGGGCAAGGCTGTTTTGACAGACGTTGAGCGGTTTTGACCACGCCACGCTGGCGTTGACCGCCACGTAGGATGCTGGCCTGCATCTCAGCGACATGTGGGGCCCGCGCCCACCGCGGATGCTGGGCTCGATGACGTCACCTTGCCTCTGCTGCCCACCACGGTACCCGACGCCACCGGGGTTGCTGCTGCGTACTACGCGGACGCCGCGGCGGACATGCACGCGATGCAACACATGGAGGCGTTGCCCGACTTCGCGGCGGCGATGCAACGGGAGGAGGAGGAGGCCGTTGGCGGCGACGCCGCGGAAGGAGAAGAAGACGCACACGGAGCGCGCGAGGTCGGCGAGGCGGACCCCGACGTCACGGAGGTCGTCGCGGTCGGGCGGGGAGGGCGGAGGCAGCGACCTTGCCCTCCATCCACCCGAGAACCAGAGCAAGGGAAGGGAGAGGGCGAGCAAGAGAGGGAAAGAAGAGAGAGAGAGAGAAAGGGAGTCGGAGGGAAGGAGGGCGCAGGGCGGCGCGCGGTGCAGGGCGAGCGAGGTGGAGCAGGGCAGCGGCGTTCACGGAGCAGAGGGATCACAGAGAGAAGAGGGAGCAGAGGAGATGGGAAGGCAGGTGTGGGCGAGCAGAGCAGGGTGGCGGCGTGACGACGGCTCGTGGCCACGGCTCCGGCGCGGTGGAGGGCGTTGGGCGACTCTGTGGCGGTCTTGGGCTGCGTCGGCGCGGGCAGGGAGATTTTCACCGACCGCCATGGCAAGTCCTCTTCCACGAACTTCGACGGCAGGCGGAGGCGAAGGCGGCGGGCGGAGGACGCACCTCCTCTGCCGGCCACCGCGGCCCGCTCCCCGCGCGCAGGCTGCGCCGTCCACCGCGGGCTGCTCCTCGTGCGGAGTCACGGCGTCACGCGGGAAGGCAGCCAGCCCCGGCAGCGGCGGCGGCTGCGGAGGCGGACGACGCGGCAGCGGCAGCGGCAGCGGCGGCGGCGGTGGCTGCTGAGGCCGCTGGGGCGTTGGTCGGGCGTGGCCTGCGGCGGCCCGGGGACACGGAGGCCACGTGGCGGAGCGCGCCGCCGGCCATCCGGTAGCGGCGGCAGGCGCGGCAGAGGTGGCGCGGCTGCCGCGCGTTGTAGTTGTTGAAGTAGCAGAACTTGGTCTCTCGGCTGCCGCACCGCGGGCACGGCAGCGGCTCGCCGCCGCCGCCGCCGCCGGTGCCCCCGGCGGCCCCGGGCGCCTGCTGCAGGGGCAAAGGCGGCTGCGGCGGGGACAGAGGCGGGGGAGGAGGAGGAAGGACCGTCGCCGTCGGCGGCGCCCTCGTCCGCGGCGCGGTGATACTCGTCGGGGTGTAGGTCGGAGCGGGAGGCGGGGCCCGGGGTGGGTAGGGGACGCCGGCCGGCGCCGGGTTTTATACACGGGTTTTATCCCTCCCGTCCGTGCGTCTACATGGCGATCAACGCCACCGTGGCGGGTCAAAACCAGGTGCACGTCGGCATGAAACAGCCACAACCGTATCTAGGTGCCAAGAGTGAACGGTTTTCAAACTTGAGGTTCCTGAACCAGACGGTTTTGTAGTTGGGGGTCAAAATTAGACCAACATGATAGTTGAGGGGCCAAAAGTGGACTTAATCCAAATTTTTATATGCCACTGAATAAATTTAGATATTTTATCTTCAACTTCGCCCAAGTGTCATACTGTAGAACAAAAATTTAATTAGCACAAATTGTGGATTTCCTCTAGTTCACAAGCAAGAACAGTTTTTTTTGGCGATCTATGCAGGAGAGCTGCGTGTCATTTCATCATGGCACTCGCACGAGGTTTAGTCAATACGGCATTCTAGAAAATAAACTAGGGAAACATGACAAGCAGCCTCAAACAACCAAGGACCTAGGGATCCAAACCAACGACCTAGCAAGGAACTCGTGTAAGGGCGAGGTTCCTGCCATACACCGTAGATTACTCTCATTGGCCACAGATTGAAGCAGCACCTGTATGCTAGGCCTAGCACCTTCAAAAACACAAGCATTTTGGTGCTTCCATAATTCCCAAGCAACTAAGATGATCAGACTATTGAGGTCTTGCGAGAACCCCTTGCAACGCCTTTGATGGTGCCGCAGCACCAACCAGAGAAGCGTATATTGGATCCTTGAAGAAAAGCTTCAAATCCTCTCATGTGTCATTTTTTATACTAACATTACAAGTTTATTTTAAAAGGTGACCTATAATCATTAGCAAAACCAAAAACAAACAGCACAGCATCCTTAATAAGTTAATATGCATAAGCTCAAGTTACAGAGTAACAGTTCTTCAAAGGCTTACTACTTGTTTTAGTTTTTCCGTAAAACATTTCCTAGAAATCTTCGGGAGATATTTTAGGCTAATCTTGTGTTGTGAATACATGCGTTACTCTGCAAAAAGGTGTTTGATTCTCCAACTCCACCAAAACATGTTAGCAATGCCCAGCTTTGATTATCCAACTCCACCAAAACATGTTAGCAATGCCCAGCTTTGATTATTCCACCAAAATGCAGGGTTACCACCAAACCAATTGTATACCCTAGCAACATGGCTTCCACTTTGCAAGCATTCATCATTATTGACTATCAATAGATCTTAGTGAACAATACACTTGATCTTATTCCTCAATAAAATCAGGTGACTACAAGACCTGTAGTTAATAAAAAGACGGGGCTGATTAATCATAATTATATATGTTATTTGGGTGGATGGGGCAAACGACAAGCTTATGCCAATCTCTGAAGGATGGCACTTTGACAACAGACTAAAGCCACAGTTCATGGAAAATAGTAGTGTGCAAGATATTTTTATTACATTAAAGAGCTATGATCGCAAGTAATGTGTACCTCTCTGACTGCCCGAAGCAACTCCAGCAGAGGCCTTGTGTAGAACCTGGAATGTCTCCCCTAACATCTGTTGCTTAGATATTTTGTCCTCGAGGATCGCAATATCCTTCTTTTTCTGCAGTGTTTCCATCTCTAAATTATGGAACTTCTCATCAAACTTCCTTTTGCATTCAGCCAGCTCCTTTTCACACTCCAAGATAATTTTTTGCCTCTGACAAAATCCAAGTAGAGATGTTGATTAGATAATAGCACCACAAGGCATCCAATGTCACTGTGCCATTTAGAATTTGAAGAGCATAGGGAAATCAGACAACAGTAGAGGGGTTTAAGAAAGTAACCTTAGATATATGTTTCTTGGTCATCAGATCATGCATCAGAAGCAGCCGACTCATTTCAATTGCTAATGGATCTGATTGAGTACCACTTTCAAGCATATATTGTCCAGAAGTGGAGCCTGTTGTTGTCTGGTTGTTTGACTGCTGCTGAACATTTGATGATCTAGGGCTGTCTAACCAAGCTTGTGCTGGAAAACTATTCCTGCCAACTGGTTGATCCTGATGAGCAACAGTTTGACAAGTCTGGGGACCACATAGTTGTCTTACATGTGGAGTTAATAAGGATGAATTAGAGGCATTTTGCTGCTCGGTAACTTGGACAGGTGGCGAGGTGGAAATTTGCTGCTCGGTAACCCGAACAGGTGGAGAGGTGCGATTACTAGACATAAGCAATTGTCTACACCCATTGGTAACTGGATCTGACTGGAGTCCATTTTCAGGCATATGCTCAACCATGGAGCTTGTCTGGTTGGCTGATTGCTGCTGAATATTTAATGTCCCATGGTTGTCTAATCCAGTGCTTATTGAACAAGTATTCACACCAGATTCTTGACACGGATGAGCAACATTTTGACAAGTTAGATCATAAAGTTGCAGTTGTGTTGACGGTTGGACTAATGTTGCTGAAGTTGCAGTGATGTTATGCTGTTCAGTGACTTGGCCAAAGGAAGAGTTTGCACCACTAGATACTTCCTTATTAGCTGCAACATCAGCCTGTTCCATTTGATTCACATTAGCTGAAGGCAGCCTTTCAGCTTTAGGTTCCTCCTGTAAAGAAATTATGTCAAAGGATGTTAGATTATGATCTTCCATTGGTATTAAGCTGGAATAAGTTCAGTTCCAAGAATGACTGTCACAGTCAGATCCTACTGATAATTTTTGCCTTCACTGAAATAACATTTGAAAACCAAAAAAACATGATAACATTGAGATCTTGTCTGATGGTTCAGCTTTAATTCATCAGAATGATTTGTCACCGGCAAATCACGCTATGATCGAAACATGACTTCTCAATCAAGCTACATAGTAAAAACAGTGTTTTTGCGCAAAAGAAAAGGTAAAGTTCTTGCCACCCATTGTCCATGTTAATGATAATTTCTTCCAGACCACAATAAATTTAATTATTATATAGTAATGAAAAAAATGAGTACCAGCTAAATACCTCATCGTGCAATGCTGTTTCATGAATATTAGAGTCAGACTCATGTGGCAAATTTCTCTGGGACCCAGAACAAGAGCCTTCTAATGCATCATCGTCAGGATTCATGCACCTTTGCTTCTTTCTAACTGGAGGCTCATTTCCTAAATCAGCTGCCACTGCCTTAGAAAGTACCAATGTTTTATCAGTGACGAACCGAGAACAGGATCTCTCCACATTTCCCCCCTCATTTTGTGGTGGTGAGGAGACAGCAACTTGCATCCCAACTTTTTCACTGAACTCAGTGGGTGCATTATTGGAATGTGAAGACATACTATCTACTAAGCCTTCAGTTGCATCAACAGATAACCCATCCTCTGCACCTCCATTTGTCTCTATTGGTGATTGTAGGTTTTCTATAATTGGCTCTGGCTGAAAAATATCACTGTCCTTATCTGTAACGGTTTCTTCAAGTTCTTTACTAGAAGCAATTGCTTCAATTTCAGTAGTTAGAGATTGCATGTCCAAAAATTTGAGCTCTTGTTTGCCTTCAGAATAAGCATGCACATGACACTCTGGTTTCTCCATCTTGAATCCAGAACATGTCATGGAAGTTCCATCAAACGTTTTCTTAAGGTAGCCAGCTGTAGCCTCAAATATCCAGCGTTCTCTTATTCTCTTCTCTTTGTTCCTATCATTTATTTGTCTTCTCACAAATTTTATAAGCTGAGACCGCATATATTTACGGAAAACCTTAAGCAAAATGCTGAAAAATAGCTTAGGTAGCTTCATCCTGTGATAGCTTGTTGTTGGTATGACACGCTCATAGTGAACTCTATAAGAGCAAGCATGTTTTTTGAAGAATTTCCACTCCTCTTCCTTTATTAAAGTATTGAATTCCTTGCGGTCTTTACTCTGATGTAACAATTGGTTATCAAGCCTTTCTGAACAAACTTTCTCGATTTTTTTCAGTACTTGATGATAATCATGGTAACTAAAGCAGTTGCGCATCCGTTTCTCATGCCTTTCTTTTGACCTAATAGGGGAAGATGGAGAATAGCTCTGGCTGTGTTTCTCAGAATATATTCTATGACAAGTTGATTGAATCACATTAACAAGTTGACTCTTCATTGAAGTGTCTCCTTGATGGGAACCTCTTTCAGGTGAAGTTGATTGCCATGTACTGACCCTCCCCTTGGTGGATGAACCCAACTTTTGAACACTTACAACCATACCCTTGTGGATAAGGTTTTCTAATCCAAATGGCTCATCCTTCCTAAACTCACCTTCTTCTAGTTCAGGGCTGTATGATGCTTTATCTTCTTCTCTCCTGCCTATATCAAGTTTCTCATGTTCATGTGATTTCTTGCAGGTTTCGTTGTTACCCATATAGAAGGTAGCGGAATAGGGAAGCTATGCTGTTGCCATGAACAAGATTTCCCCGCCAGTTTGGTTCACTCTGTTTTGGTATGCACCTCACTTCAAAGTATAAGCACTGGTAAACTGGCCAATATTTCTCCTAGACAGAAACTGATGCAAAGAGCACAGATGTCAATGGTAGGAAGGCACATTATAAACCAATCATTTAAAATATCATATTTCTTTTATTAGCTAAGAAAAATCTGCTAACAACATTCTTTAACTTGAGTGTAAAAGAATTCAATACACATATAATTACAAAACTTCTATATTTAAGACAACAACAAGAACAAGCATTTAAGTCCCAAGCAAGTTGGGGTAGGCTAGAGCTCAGACCCACATGAGCCACCCCCAAAAAGGTAAAAGAAAGAGAGAAAAAGTCTATATATACATGAGGGGATCTAAAGCTATTCAAGTATTCATGCTTCAAGTACATGGATAGCTGATTTCCACGCACTCCTACCTAAGGACAGATCTATGGGTATATTCTGTTGGAAATCACTTCTCTCTTGAGTGTATATCACAAACACACACTTGCTTTGTCACCAGAGAGAAAAGCTAGTGTTTGTGGTAAACAGTTAAGAGAGAGCGAGTAATTTCCATCATTCAAGTCCCATTTTACTGCCACCTCCCATGTCCATTCAGCCAAATCCTCCCTATCAAATTATCAACGCAGCATAGAATTCCGATATGCACCGGTACCTCTAGAGGTCTCCATCGGACAATGGGCATGACCAGACCAGCCCAGCTGGTGTTGAACAAGCTTTTCTCAATTGGTGCTAACCCTAGCCTATCATGCGTATTGTTATTGAACTCGGTCCTTTCAACTTCTATATTTATAAGACACTTAAAAAAATTGAAGGACCTCGATTCCTCGACTGACTCCCATGAGAAAAGTAGAAAAGTATTATTAGTGTTTATACTAAACAAACAAAGTCAAAAGAAACTACTTCAATCAATTCCAATCCACATTCAAGGCAATGCAAATATAATATTGTCTAGTCAGTTTAGATTGCTTTGAATGGATAAATGCCTAGAGATGTCATGTCCAGGTGGCATCATTATGGATCCACTGCTCCAGGTAAAGAAGAAAAATATTGTGTGCTGTTCTGTTTCACAATTCCCTGTCCGGGGAGAGTAAATTCAGTGATACAAATACAAATTAATAAAAACATAAAATTGGCATACCCTTCTAACAACACCAAACAAAGGTGAATAACAAGAAGATGACAAATCACAGATACATTTCTGTACTTCAAACACCAAAAACATAACTATGGCACCTTAATCAACAATTGTAATACTATCAGAATTTTTAGCAATAACTTTTCACCAGAACCTCCCTCTGCCCCTGAATAAAGTTGTCTTAAAAAAAAGGGCAGCCCCAGTGCACGAAGCTCCCGCTTGCTCAGGGTCCGGAGAAGGGTCCGACCACTTGGGTCTTTTGTACGCAGCCTTTCCCTGCATTTCTGCAAGAGGCTGTTTACAGGACTTGAACCCGTGACCTCATGGTCACAAGGCAGCAGCTTTACCACTGCGCCAAGGCTCCCCTTCTAAAGTTGTCTTAAATCAAACGTTTTTAAGTTTGACCGAATTTATAGAAAAGAGCGCTAAGATTTATGGCACCAAATTAGTATCATTAGATACACCATAAACTATACTTTCATAATGTGATCATTTGGCGTCACAAATATTTATATTTTTTTCTATATAAATTCGGTCAAACGTAGAAAAGATTGACTTAAGACAACTCTGGAAATTGATTTATCAGGGACAGAGGGAGTATCTAGGAGTTCATGAAAAGAATATGAGGTGCAGAAAATGAGATACTTGGAAACCGAAATGGGAAAAAATGCAGATCCGGTAGCAAGAATAAATGTATCTGGTTCTAAAGTATGCTCGCAGTGTGCTTAATTGCCTATTGCCATGGAGTTAACATTACATAACTAAGAATCATATATCTATGAAGTGTGGCATGAAATGGTTGATATCTACCATGTAATTTAGTTATTTTGTTAACATGAAGAGTGTGACAGCATGGATGAATGAAAGAGGATTTGATGCACAGGAAAGGCATGGATGCGCAGAAAACAACATTTGCAGCACAAGGACCACATAAGAAAACACAAAACAGAAGCCATTTTTAGACTATAAAATGAGCCCATTGACTGTAAGACCATTTTGAAACTTTGGAACATGAGGATGCCAAGTACTACATCAAAGTCGATACAGGGAATCTAAGCACCTGACAAGATCAAGCAAGTCATGTGAACTGGTGGTGTACAGGGTCAAAATTGTTGAATAGCATTTAATGTGAGAAGAAAGTGAACGCGATCAGCACCTTCATGCCCTCTAATGCAGTTGGGTCCTGGTCAACAATGCACATAGCATCTATTACATGATAAATATTTTAAATAGGACTAGTGCCAAGGTGGAGGGGAGTTGAAAGAAGAGAGAGATTGGAGCAATGCATAAATCCAATCAAGAAGCAATGAAAATTTTGCATTGCGCTCTGTATGTAGAATAGTATCAGTGGCATTAAGCAATTTCTTGTGTGAGGATAATTATTGCTATGGTCCAGCTGTAGGAGTGGTGTTATAGTGTGATTTGTAGTGTCTACATGAGCAGATCATAGATACTCCATCCGTCCACAAATATAAGAGATTTTGTCCACAAATATAAGAATTGATAAGTAGCCAATCAAGAGTTGGACAGTAAGGAGTTTGCCTCATGTGGCATGAGATTTTTGCCTCTTTGCATAGTTTGTCCTAAAAATCACATAAGTCCTTAGATTTGTGGATTGAGGAAGTACTCCTGTCCTGTCCCTTTGTTAAGGCGTAATTTGTTTTACAAAAGTGAAAGAGTATTGCTACATACACAACCATTTGAATACAAGTCAAAATCCCAAGTTTTAAAATCACACGGATGGAAAGCTCATAATGCATTAGATGTGGTCTAGATGCATGGCTGTACTTGAGTTGTACTAAAAAAATTCCTGAACTAAAAGGTTGTATATATTTTTCGCCATCCGTTTGTGAAACTATAAGTATACGTTTATTGTAAAAAAAAAAACTACATATTCCAAAAATGTTTTCGAACTGTATTTGTTTGCTACCTATAAACGATATATGTCATTATGTTGTGAGAAGATAATAATCAAAGACTAACTTTGAAGGCCAGGTCGAAGATAAAATACCCCTTGTATACGTGAACGAAGGGAGTATAAGACATATTTGATCAGCATCTTCCATTTGGAATGCTTTATCAAGAAAAACGATCACTCGATGAACCAAGGTCAGCCTTTGATAGTTCATTACTTAAAAGTAATCCGACAAAAAATTGAAACTCCCACTAAAATCAAGGAGCTCGCGATCACAACAATTGAATTGAAAATTGAAAGCGCGGTCCAGTAAATTATCCGGATTTCAAAAAAACGAGTATCTTTTCATTTACACCCAACTAACTGCAGAACCTTGCCAAATAAAACCCACGCACCAAAACTCCGCCTGCACGTACCACATAAAACTCATCCAAACCGCTTGCTAGGCACAAAAAAAAAACGCTAAAAACCATGGCTGCGGCACCGATGGTTCAAAACTTCAGTACCTCAAAAGCTAGTCCCCTAAGCCGCTTCTCCACTACTAGAACGAGAAGCAACTTACTTTATAACATATAAAAAAAGAAATAACCGCATTCATGCAGGGAAGATTAGAAGCTCGCCAGCTCACCTACAAGTGGAGCGTCGCCGCACCCGGGTGACACCGAATCGGCGTCGCCGCCGAAGAGGGGCTCCCGAGCCGTGCGGCCAGAGAACGGGGATGGAACGAGGGCTTTGGACGGAGACGACACGGAGCGACCGAGCGAGCGGCGGCTGCTTTAGCAGGAGGAACCGCAGGGCGGCAGGGGTGAGTAGGGGAGGAGTACTGGGGGCGGCGGGTTCGGAACCGGAAACGCGAGCGTCGTGTCGGGCGCAGTGCGCTTCGGACCCTGGCACTGGAATCGCTCCGCAGTGATTGAATCTCTCACAACTAACGGGGTTACGAATTAGTATCTGAGACGGTAGCATTTTCGTTTATATTTGATAATTATTGTCTAATCATGGTTTAACTAGGCTTAAAAGATTCGTCTCGTAATTTACGATTAAACTGTGTAATTAGTTATTTTTTTATCTACATTTAATACTGTGTCCAAAAATTTGATGTGATGGAAAGAGAGTGAAAAAACTTGATCTAAACAAGGCCTAACATATGGAGTCGACGGTTATATGCTGACCAAACACCTCTCAACACATGTAACAACAAAACTTTTCCTATAGACTTTGTTCGGCTTACCCTATATTTAGTTTGTTCGACTTTTTTTTTTTAGCCGGAACAGTATTTTTCTCTCACAACAATTCAGCCAGAACCGTGTTTTCAGCCAGTTTCAGTTAAAATTCTACCAACCGAACAGGCCTCGCTTCCCTACCGGCGTAATTAAAGGAAAGAAACCCAGAATAAAAAGCAATGTGATGTTTGAGGAGGGAAAAAGAAAATTAAGCCCTTGTTTAGTTGGACCTCAAAATCCAAAAAGTTGCTACAGTACCTGTCACATCGAATGTTTATGGCCCTTGCATGGAGCATTAAATGTAGACGAAAAGAAAAACTAATTGCACAGTTTGGTGGGAAATTGCGAGACGAACGTTTTAAGCCTAATTAGTCAATGTTTGGACACTATTTGCCAAATAAAAACGAAGGTGCTACAGTAACCCTAAAATCCAAATTTCGCGAACTAAACGAGGGCTAACATAGAAGACGACGTCGTGATTGACAGGATGAAAAAAAAATAGATCATAATTGAAAAGTTAATGCCATAATTTTCCGGTTGCAACGCACCGTACAGTCATAGTAAGGCTCGGTTTAGATCCTACCCAAAAACTAAAAATTTTCAAAATTCTTCGTCACATCAAATCTTGCGGCACATGTATGGAGCATTAAATGTAGGTAAAAAGAATAACCAATTGCACAGTTCACCTGTAATTAACGAGACGAATCTTTTAAACCTAAATAGAATAATTTTTACCAAATACAAACGAAAGTGCTGCAGTAGCCGAAAGCTTAAAAAAATTTCGGAAGTAAGCGCGGCCTAAAATATATAGGATGATCGGTCACGTCAAGGTGAAGTTCCCGAACTGGCCATCGAGAGTTTGGGTTGGGATCTCGTGCTAGTTCACTGGCCGCTGGGCCCATGGACCTTTTGATCTTAATATAAAATTTTGCGATTGATTTACGCTGGTTTAGTTGGACCTCAAAGTCCAAAAAGGTGCTACAGTATCTGTCACATCGAATGTTTGCGGCCCGTGCATGGAGCATTAAATGTAGACGAAAAGAAAAACTAATTGCACAGTTTGGTGGGAAATTACGAGACAAACGTTTTAAGCCTAATTAGTCAATGTTTGGACATTATTTGCCAAATAAAAACGAATGTGCTACAGTAGCCCCAAATTCCAAATTTCGCGAACTAAACAAGGACTTAACTGCACAAGTCAGCTACCGGCGTGGACGTTTGTGTCGTGCACTGCCGCACAGTGAGACCGAAGGCTGTGGGCTCGGTTGGCTTCGTGGAGAAGGCAGCGAAAGGGTGGCGTGTGGGCGTGTGGCCCGAGGCAGGCAGGCCATGGTACGCGAGCGAGAGTGCGAGACGTCGGAAACTCGCAGGGCGCTGCTGCCCAGTCCGGCGAGGCCAACCGCAGCGCGACCGTGCCGCGTGGCCGCTCGCGAGCGGGTGCAGGGCGAGCATGGCCAAGAAACCCGGATGACCGAGGTCTTCGTCAGGCTGTTTTCAGGGTTCAGGGCTGCAGCAAGACTTTTCAGTTTTTGGCCACTTTGAATATGCGCGTGTTTAGTTCCACCCTAATATTCCAAAAAGTGCTACAGTATTTGTCACATCGAATATTTGTGGCCTGTGCATGAAGCATTAAATGTAGACGAAAAAAACTAATTGTACAGTTTGGTGGGAAATTGCGAGACGGACGTTTTGAGCCTAATTAGTCCATGTTTGAACACTAATTGCCAAATAAAAACGAAAGTGCTACATTAGCCCCAAATTCCAACTTTCTGGAACTAAACACAGCCTGAAGTTTTGACACCCAAAAACTGTGCAAATCACAAGACGATTACCTCAGGGTTTCAGGGGATGTTTGTTAGCCGCCACACGTGGCCACAACTAATGTTAGGCTCGCCATAGATGCTGTGGCTAACATTTAGTTGGAGAAGACTCGCCACAGGAAAGCATTTGTCATAACTTTTTGCCCTAAACCTGTGGCGAGCTTTTGCTTCGCCCCTGCCACAGCACCCGCGGCCACCCTGCCATCCCCACCCTAGCAGCACGTGAGGGCGCCGTGGTCGTGCGCCGCCGCACAGCTATAGATGTCAACGGGCCCCGTTCCCCGAATCCCCGCGGGAAATTCACTCATTAGGGGACGGGGATTGTATGAATTCTATCCCCACGGGGGATTAAACGGGGCTGAAGTTATCCCGTCGGAGATCACGGGGGCGGGGATGGTATGCAGGCCCCCGTCCCCGCTCCCCACGGGGACCCGATTCCAAAGGCTCATTACTGGCAATGCCCAATACCTGTGATATATAAGCAATGTTGCAACCCTAGCTCCTGTCGAAACGATTAACGGAAACGCGAAACGAAAGTTACATTTCATAGTCCCGTTATATCACTTAGGGTTTTAAACCAATTTTTATTAAGCGAAAATGCTTGTCGGATACCAGAAAATGGGGTACCCTAAGCAAGAACCAAAAAAGATTGCTTAGACCTTACAAATATCAAAGCCGAAGGACAACCACGAGGCCTCAGCCGATTTTCCGATTCGCCCAGCCGAGGCCCTCTGCCGAGGCCCTCTCGCCGAGGCCGATTCGCCCCGCCGAGGCCCTCTCGTCGAGGCCCTCTCGCCGAGGCCGATTCCCCGATTCGCCCCGCCGAGGCCCTCTGCCGAGGCCCTCTCGTCGAGGCCGATTCGCTCTGCCGAGGCCCTCTCGCCGAGGCCGATTCGCCCCGCCGAGGCCCTCTCGCCGAGGCCCCCTCGCCGAGGCCGATTTTCCGATTCGCCTCGCCGAGGCCCTCTGCCGAGGCCCTCTCGCCCAGGCCGATTCGCCCCGCCGAGGCCCTCTCGCCGAGGCCCCCTCGCCGAGGCCGATTTTCCGATTCGCCCCGCCGAGGCCCTCTCGCCGAGGCCGATTCGCCCCGCCGAGGCCCTCTCGCCGAGGCCGATTCGCCCCGCCGAGGCCCTCTCGCCGAGGCCCCCTCGCCGAGGCCGATTCCCCGATTCGCCCTGCCGAGGCCCTCTGCCGAGGCCCTCTCACCGAGGCCGATTCGTCTCGCCGAGGCCGTCCCTCTGGCAGGCTGTCCCATCCATTTAATGCGCTTGAATGCACCCACTACATCAGCCACGACCAGCAGGGTATGGCAACAGGAACGATGGGACATCGATCCAGTCTCCTTTTTACCATCCCTTACTGATGGTGCAGGGGTTACCATGCCCTGCGGCCACATGCCCTGCACTTTTCCACCTAAACCGGGTACGACGCTGACCACCGAGGCCCCCGCATTATACTCAGGTCACCTCCCAGGCCTCTACGCAGACAGCCACAAACACCTGCCAGGCCTCGACGCCCCACCAAGTCAAAATCCACAGGGCATGGCATGTCACCTACAGTGAAGGCCATGCTGACTAGACGTCAACAAGGACTCCTACGACTTCAACAGCCTCGGGCATGGCCTGCGTGACACACCAGTGATCAAGTACCAATTGCCATTCTCGACACTGTGCTGCTACAGGGATATAGTACTAGATCTTCCTTCTAAGGCTCCACGTGTAGCTCTCTCATGTATTCCTGGCTCCCTCCTTACAGCTATAAAAGGGGGCAGCCAGGGCCATTTCTGGGGGCCGACTCCGAGGCGCACGCACCCTCCGGCGCGGGGCGAAAAGAGGAAAAACCTTGTAACACACACACACACACCCCTGCCGCTTGAGAGCAACGTCTCAAGCGGCCCGCACGACACCCTGCCGAGACCTAGGACCAGCTCCCTCTCTCCTTTAGCTTGTAACCCCCTACTACGAGCACTTCGGTGCAAGGAATACAAGATCGATCTCTCAGACTGGACGTAGGGCCTCGATTGCCCGAACCAGTATAAACCTTGTGTCTCTTTGCATCACCATCCGGAATCGGGAGCACGCAGAACAAATTCACTGGTTGGTTGAGGACCCCCCGGTCCGAAACGCCGACAGTTGGCGCGCCAGGTAGGGGCCTCTGCGTGTCAGCTTCGTCATCCTAACAAGTTCCGGATGGCAGACCCCATACGACCACTACATCTCGGCACGATGATCTGGTTCGGGAGCCTAGAGTTCATGTCTCTAGGATGCGAGTATGACATGGTACTCCTCACGCCCCGAGCCCCGCCGACCGACGTCGACATCACGCACCGGCAGCCCAGGCGCAGACGGCGCCCGGGCGGCCGCTCTCATCACGCTCGCCAGGCGCAACGCGGGCAAGACCACCCCGACACCACGCGAGCTCATGGTGGCGCACCGCGTTCTGCCAGCACCCCATGTCCAGCTGTTGGCACAAGGTCCCTGGTTGGGGACCTGACTAGCCTGAGCATGGACATGGGCGAAACGCCGGCGGCATGTGGTGACACCCCGTCGGTATCCCATGCCCGGCTGTTGGTTCAGGGTCCCTGGTTGGGGACCTATCTAGCTTAAGCCTGGGCAGGGGAAAGACGCCGGTGGCGTGGAGCGACGTCCTGCCATCAAGCTCTGCCTCGCCACCTCCTGAGGAGCCGAGTTCTTTCATCACCCCATTCGACATGTACTACTATGTGACTATGCCATTCAGTCTCAGAAATGCAGGGGCCACGTACCAGCGGTGCACCACCCAGGTCTTGGGCGAGCACATCGGACGAACCGTCGAGGCCGGCGTGGACGACATCAAGGACAAGTCCAGGAAGGCCAGTGACCTCATCGACGAATTGGAAGTTGGTGGCCCGCCCAAGTACTAAAGCACGGGACCTACAAGCTAGCCTACGAGAAGGGCGAAATCCTCACCAACACTTGGAACATAGAACAGATACGTCGCTTCTACCCTTAAATTCCCAAGCGTCATACAATTTTCCTCGAAATACAATAAAGAAGCGTTCTTTAATTGTTCTAAATTTTTTAGGAACCCCCCGAGCCCATCGGTACGGGTTCGGCGTTACGATAACGCAAGGGGGAGACTCGACTCTGCCTCTGCAGAACCGAGCCTCCTTCGGGGGCTAGGGGGAACCTCCCCCCTAATCCCAAACTCTATCACGAACTCTGACAAATCGCTTGCAAAAACCTAAGGACCAAAAGTTTGCCTCGAGGCCAAAAGGCCGGCTGAGCCGTGAGACAGCCTACGCCTCTGGGCTACGGCAACTCCCTCACCACCTTTCACCCGAGGGGCAGCTTAGGCTCCAAGGAAGTTTTTGCAAAGGACTTGTCTAAAAACGAGGCAGGGGGACACCATTTTTTAGTCGTCTTTTCGAAAAATTTCCTACGCCGAACTCTCTCGCGTACTCTGACAAATCAATTGTAAAAAACCTAAGGACCGAAAGTATGCCTCGAGGCCAAAAGGCCGGCCGAGCCGCGAGACTGCCTACGCCTCTGGGCTACGGCAACTCCCTCACCACCTTTTGCCAGAGGGGCAGCTTGGGCTCCGAGGAAGTTTTTCGCAAGTGATATGTTCAGAAACGAAGCAGAGAGCAAGGGCTGGGAAACATAATAGAAAACAATTAAGATGCATATATACACAAGTACTGAAAAGGCCTCGACGGCCACAAACGTTATGGTACAATGATGTACGTCCTAATCTATTACATGACCCCTTTGGCCCAGGTCAGAATACGGGGTCGCCAGCGTCGACGGACGGCGTAGGAGGAGCCACCTCCTCTTCGAACAGCCGGGCCAGCGACGTGCCAGGGGCCTCAGCCGCCTCCACCAAGCTTCATCACCTCCTCCTCGGCCTTCTCATCGTCCTCTGCCACGACGTAAATTGTGTCCGAGACCGGCAGGGAGGTCCGAGGGTCGCACAAAAAGCCAGGGGAACTCCTGATCGCCCTCTCGCTTCGTGCAGAGGCTCGGGGGCTCTTCCTGCAACCTTGCCAAAGCCCAGCGACCCGAACTCGCACTCAGAGGCCCGGCAAATGCAATAAACTCCTCACTCAATAGGAAAAAAAAGCCCCTAGAGGAGTAAATCCACTCCTCTAGGGCCTCGGGGGCTACACCCGGCGGGTGCGCTCGCGCGCACCCACCGGAACCTCAAAAAAAACAAAACACAATCCCGATGGGAGCAGCTGCAAGCCTAGTCTCGACAAACCCTCAGGGAGAGTGCTCGCACTCCCCCCGAGGCTCGGGGGCTACTGTCGGATACCAGAAAATGGGGTACCCTAAGCAAGAACCAAAAAAGATTGCTTAGACCTTACAAATATCAAAGCCGAAGGACAACCACGAGGCCTCAGCCGATTTTCCGATTCGCCCCGCCGAGGCCCTCTGCCGAGGCCGATTCGCCCCGCCGAGGCCCTCTCGCCGAGGCCCTCTCGCCGAGGCCGATTCCCCGATTCGCCCCGCCGAGGCCCTCTGCCGAGGCCCTCTCGCCGAGGCCAATTCGCCCCGCCGAGGCCCTCTCGCCGAGGCCCTCTCACCGAGGCCGATTCGCCGCGCCGAGGCCCTCTCGCCGAGGCCCCCTCGCCGAGGCCGATTTTCCGATTCGCCCCGCCGAGGCCCTCTGCCGAGGCCCTCTCGCCGAGGCCGATTTGCCCCACCGAGGCCCTCTCGCCGAGGCCGATTCGCCCCGCCGAGGCCCTCTCGCCGAGGCCCCCTCGCCGAGGCCAATTTTCTGATTCGCCCCGCCGAGGCCCTCTGCCGAGGCCCTCTCGCCGAGGCCGATTCGCCCCGCCGAGGCCCTCTCGCCGAGGCCCCCTCGCCGAGGCCGATTCCCCGATTCGCCCTGCCGAGGCCCTCTGCCGAGGCCCTCTCGCCGAGGCCGATTCGTCTCGCCGAGGCCGTCCCTCTGACAGGATGTCCCATCCATTTAATGCGCTTGAATGCACCCACTACATCAGCCACGACCAGCAGGGTATGGCAACAGGAACGATGGGACATCGGTCCTGTCTCCTTTTTACCATCCCTTACTGATGGTGCAGGGGTTACCATGCCCTGCGGCCACATGCCCTGCACTTTTCCACCTAAACCGGGTACGATGCTGACCACCGAGGCCCCTGCATCATACTCAGGTCACCTCCCAGGCCTCTACGCAGACAGCCACAAACACCTGCCAGGCCTTGACGCCCCACCAAGTCAAAATCCACAGGGCATGGCATGTCACCTACAGTGAAGGCCATGCTGACTAGACGTCAACAAGGACTCCTACGACTTCAACAGCCTCGGGCATGGCCTGCGTGACACACCAGTGATCAAGTACCAATTGCCATTCCCGACACTGTGCTGCTACAGGGATATAGTACTAGATCTTCCTTCTAAGGCTCCACGTGTAGCTCTCTCATGTATTCCTGGCTCCCTCCTTACAGCTATAAAAGGGGGCAGCCAGGGCCATTTCTGGGGGCCGACTCCGAGGCACACGCACCCTCCGGCGCGGGGCGAAAAGAGGAAAAACCTTGTAACACACACACACACCCCTGCCGCTTGAGAGCAACGTCTCAAGCGGCCCGCACGACACCCTGCCGAGACCTGGGACCAGCTCCCTCTCTCCTTTAGCTTGTAACCCCCTACTACGAGCACTTCGGTGCAAGGAATACAAGATCGATCTCTCAGACTGGACGTAGGGCCTCGATTGCCTGAACCAGTATAAACCTTGTGTCTCTTTGCATCACCATCCGGAATCGGGAGCACGCAGAACAAATTCACTGGTTGGTTGAGGACCCCCCGGTCCGAAACGCCGACAATGCTATAGAACATATATGTGCTATTTAAATAAAGTTAGAAGTGCAAACTTTGTAGATGACGATGAAATACCTGCGGCCCATGGGGATCCCTACGGGGACTAATTCCCCGCGGGGATGGGGATGGGGAGAAAGTCTCCCCCGTGGCACTTGACGGGGATGGGATGGGGAATTTTCTTCCCCACGAGGATGGGGATGGGGAGGCACTCCCCGATGGGGAATTTCCTGTTGACATCTGGACGCACAGCTGCAGTCCCACGCACAGCTACAGTCACCAGTCACGCCGTCGCGAAAGGACGGAGGCAGACGACGAGCGCGGCGGACGGTCCATGGAGGCACACGCGGTAAAGGAGACCGGACCACCGCGGAGCATGCCCACGATGTGGAGGCGCGTGGTGGACGGGGCGAGAGGGCACGAGGCCGCCTGGGCGCTGAGTCACGCGAGCGCTGACGCGTGGTCGCCGGTCCACCGAGGTGCGGGGACGTGCGACCGTCATAGGCCGCCTGGGCACATCACGTGCAATGGATGAACGAAGAAGAGATAATGGCTCGTTCGGCTGCTGTATAAGCGGCCTGGGCTGATTTGTATAGCTGATTTATTGGAGAGAAAAATAATGTAGTACGACTGATAAGCTGGCTTACATCAGCAGCCGAACATGGCTTAAGCTAGGCCCATCTGACTGGGTAGGCCCTACCTACCAGGGCACAAACCAAACATGCCAAAGTTTCGTCCGCAGGGCTTCATGGGTGTAGGGAAGAGTTAGAGTTTTGGGTACGGTCACGAAGAAAAAAACAATCCATGGTAGCTTGTATCAGAATTAGATCATGCTACTATTTTGTTGGGCCATTAGGGCTAGTCCGTGGTCCACGATGTGGGTAGGATCATGTTAACTACCTGCCGATTAGGCCCAAAGTATCAATATCCCGACTGTTCTTGTATGGCCCAACTTTTGTGATTGGGCCGCAAAGCTGTGAGCCTTTTCAACTTTTTTTTAAGTGTAGTAGATATATGCCCATGCGTTGCATGAGGATCACAAATTTTTACGTACAACTACATCGCTACACGTGAGTTATGGCTTAGGTAAACATACTAAGAAATCTATAAATCTAGTTATATAGAAAATATGAAGTTGTCTCCACCTTCCTCCAACTAAACATAATAGTTTCGCTTCACATTGATAGCGACAAAGGTGCAATTGTCTGCTAAGTACGGCACATGTTCCCTCAGTCATGTATGGGTGTATTTTCTTCCCACTGGTCTCATGTTTGGGACCGGATCAGGTCATGTGCGAGAGTGGGTTTTAGAGCAAGCCCAATAAAACTTGTCTATAAGGCAAGCCAAGTCATCAATAGACAAGTTTAGAGCCTATTACAATAGTTAGTCAATATGCAAGGATAGGAAGGGAAGAGTTAACCTCGAAAGCATTTTGGCATGCGTGACGAGCTGATCGACGAAACCAGCGCAAGCATAGCTTTCTCTTTCCTCTTTTGTGTGCATACAGTTGACATGGCAGTCAAATCAGATTGTTATTGTACTTGTTCTTCTTTATTTTTAAGGTGGCGTAGGACCGGAGCCTAGCGATCCACGAGGTCGAGTTCGAGTTCAACTGCAGCAACATGCCGTTGTCCGCATTGGGTGGAGACATCAGCCTCCTCGGTACCACCAAGCACCGCCACCTACTTGTGTTTTTTTCTGATTTCATTTGATTTGGTTTGATATTTTCTTTTTTCCGATTTGGATTTGGAACGATTTGATTTGATATCCGATTCTGATTTAGAGGAGTGTCGGGTACCATAAAAAGGGGTCCCCTAAGCAAGAACCAAAAAAAATCACTTAGACCTTGTAAAAATCAAGGCTAAGAGACGACCGCCAGCAAACCCCCTCCTTATCCGAGGCTCGACTGGACCGCTCGGCCCACCTTGAACAATATTCGGGCTCACCCGAAGCGGGCTCGGCCCAAAATGAAACCGTAAGGCCTCGGACGAGGTACCGATTCTCCGCCTCGCTCGAGGCCCCGCACGTAAGGCCTCGGACGAGGTACTGATTCTCCGCCTCGCTCGAGGCCGGCTCGGCATCAACCCCGTCACCTCCGCCTTGACCGACTTCTCTGACAGGACATCACGTCCGACTAACGTGTTCAACCACTCCCGTGACGTCAGCCGAACGACGGCTCGATATAGCGGAGTG